>NC_142930.1:166702827-166762827 GCF_046866305.1 Octopus bimaculoides
AATGGAAGCAGAATTGAAAGATGATAATGAAAATAATAATAACCCTTTCTACTAAAGGCAAAAGGTCTAAAATTTGGGGGAAGGGGACTAGTCGATTACATTGACCCCAATGTTTCACTGATACTTATTTAATCGACCCCCAAAGGATGAAAGGTAAAGTAGACCTTGGCGGAATTTGAACTCAGAACTGCCTTAATAATAATAATAATAATAATAATAATAATAATAATAATAATTAGTGTTGCTGTTTAGTCGCGTTTTAGCTTTGGTTGCATAGATAAAAAAAAACACCAAGAAAAAAAACCGGTTGTTACCACAGATGTTTTTCAGTCATAGTTTATCTAGGATTACATTATCTAATGTATCTTTCTTGTTAAAATAGTAACAGGAAGGGAATTCGGTTGCTATTTCCTGTCGTTTGTTTGACCCTGTGGAAACTCTCCGGTTGACTCAACTTGTACTAGGGATTTTTACAGTAAACCTACAAGCTAAAACTCATCAAAACCCTGAAATGTATCCTACCATTATTAAATTGATATGACATCATCCGCTAACTTCATCTTTATATAGTTTATTTTATATATTAGTTTATTGTAGAGACTCACGAGGAATAACTACGTTATTTTTAAATGTTTTTTCTGCAGTACATAAGGAACACCAGCTTCATCTTTCAGCAAGAAGATTAACTTGTATTATTATAGAGCTGCACAAGGCGGTGTGCTGGCAGAATCGTTAGCACGCTTAGCAGTATTTTGCCCGTCGCTACGTTCTGAGTTCAAATTCCGCCGAGGTTGACTTTGCTTTTCATCCTTTCGCGGTCGATTAAATAAGTACCAGTTACGCACTGGTGTCGATGTAATCGACTTAATCCCTTTATCTGTCCTTGTTTGTCCCCTTGTGGGCAATGAAGAAATAAGAATCGTTAGCACGCTGGACGAAATGCTTAGCGGTATTTCACTCGTCGCTACGTTCTGAGTTCAAATTCCGCCGAAGTCGGCTTTGCTTTTCATCCTTTCGAGGTTGATAAAACAAATGCCAGTTGAACCCTGGGGTCGATGTAATCGACTCATCCTCTTGTGGTAAAAATTCGAAATTATTATTGCGATGCACGAAAGTACGAATGGATCAGCGGTCGTCTTGTATGGCTGCTCATTAGAATCACCCTCTTGTCTTATATTCGGCCCTCAACTATCAGTTGAGTTATAGAGACACTGAAGTAACAAATTAGTTACTAGTTTCCTCTCTTTCTCTCGCACGGTTGTACTCCAGCTCGGGTCTCCGCTAACAATTTGTTCGTTCATTTCTTGACGTTGTCTATCTATTCTTTTTGTCTGTCACTCTCTCCTTTTCGCTCCACGGTTTCTTGAAGAAGAATGTCTTTTTGCAACGTTGTTGGATTTTGTTCTATGGCCAGACCAGCTTCAATTTTCTTCCCTTTTGTGAAAATATCTTCTTGAGAACCAATGGTTACGCAAATTCACTCAGACATTTTGTATTTGGAGTATGTCATGAATAACATGTTGCGGTCGCATTTTATCTCTAATGCCCGTATCTTCGTCTGAATCCTGCCGTGCCAGTCATATCTCGCACGCTGACAGAAAGATAGAAGCATCAATACACGCAGGAGTCTGATTTTATTGTTCATAATGATGCTCTTATCTTTCCATATTATTTCTCGGTTTGGTGAGCGTAATCGTTGTTGGTGTGGTTATTTGTCTTCCACTGATTCTTTCAATGTTATTAACGCTGACAGTTAAACATACGTTAGTTGCATTCATTTGTCATTCTCATAACTTCGTTTCCCTTACTTATATCTTAAGGCAGTTTTCCTGCAACGGCGCAGTCCTAAAAGAATAACAATAAAAGAATAAAAGAAACGATATTCAAACATCACAGACCTTCATGTTTTATCAATCAACACCTCGTTCATCTTTCATTTCATTTTTTTTTATCTATATGTTGTTGTTGTTATTTCTGCTGCTGTTGTTGTTTCGTAGCTCTACGGTAGCCCTGATTGAGCAGACTTATGTTCAAATGTATTCAAACCATGACCATCTCGTCTTATTTTATCCAGAAACAGTGTGAATCTCACTAAATCCTTGAATGCAATTTATAATTCTGCAAGATGTGGTTTGAGGGGAATTTGATCATTCCACCGAGATTTTAACAACTGGTGCAACTGCGTTTAGGCTTCAATTTCTCTCTAGCGGTGGGGATCGAACTCTTCACCTTACATATGCTTTCAGTAAAAACTTCACATTCGTACCAACGTATTTGTATTAGTTTTCCTCAGTTATTCCTGCGGTTTCAGTTTCAAACCGAAACAAGATACTTCCCTAAGTACGGCCACTAAAGTACGCGCATGATTAAAATAGATCTTAAAAATATGACTAATTTCAGGTTAATTTATAATTTTCTTTCATCCTAAATGTTCCAAGTATTTACCGGAAACCGGCGCCATTAGCACTGGTGAAGACTGTGAGATATCTGCTAACGATCTAAACTCAGTCGACCGTCTCCCCTCTGGGTCTCTCTCTCTCTCTCTCTCTCTCAGTTATCATAACTAGCAGCTGGTCACTCACACACACACACACACACACACACACACACACACGTTAATTATTATATTTCTGCTGATTCTCTTTCTGTTGATTTAACGCTTTCCAAATCCTGTTCTCACGTTAGAATTTATTGGTGAGAGATAATGAGAAAGTGAGATGTTCATGCCTTTCTCAAGAATATTTGTGCTAATACGATAAATGGAACCGGAAGTAGGAAATGGAACTTTCGATTAACTGATAACTTACCGTCATATCGCTAAACCAGAATACGTGCAAAGAAAACAAGTGATCCTCAATGTGAGCGTTCGATCTGCTAGAAATAGCAGCCATCTCTCCATCAAACCATAACTCAGTCTTGGAAAAAGGCTTAACGTTCAGGTTCTCCCAAGAGATGACACCATTGAAAAGATCATTGTGCACGGATGAATGAAGTTTAAAGGAGGGGAACCCAACATTGAAGATAAACCATACGGTGACCATTGACCCAAATCTCCAGCGAGTGGACGAATTGATTTCCGTGGACAGATGTAAGCTTCCTGCATGTCACAATCCATAATATCAGTGACCTTTTGGTATGCACGATTTGTGACAAACCATGCCTTTCTTTTGCTGGGCTTAAATCTCATTTGCAGACCCATGAAAAACGAACCTCCACCAACCACTCTGCCTATATATATATGTGCACACCTTTCAATGCCGTATATGCCATAAGGTCTGCAAATCTAACGGAGGTCTCAAAAGACATTTTAAGATCCACTTGGTGGTCCAAATCAGGTATGCAATCTATTCGGGTGTCCTTTCAATGCAATATCTGGTTTAAAAAGCCACATCAGACGCCATGATGGATCTATGGTGTAAGTACATGAGGTGGCCAGACTCCGCACACACACACACACACACACACACACACACACACACACACACACACACACACACACATTTTGTGCAACTGGAGCGACCTCTGTGAATAATTTTATAATCACTTCCGCATTTTTGCTTTATTTGGCCCTCACAGGTTTGTCTAAGCATAAATTTCTGTAATTTCTGGGAGAACCATTGTTATTTGGCAAAGATATTGAAGCCAATATTGACTCCTCCATCAGGTCTTTAAGAATTGCGTAACTAGGAATACATTCTTTAATGTGTCTTTCCTCTTTGTTTTTAGGGTAGCAACTTGATTTATGAGAAATTCGACTGCTGTTTCTATCATGGCCAGTGACAGTTTGATGTTGTCTACGCCCCTCTTCTCTCTGGTTGTGTGCGTCTGTTACGTAAGAATCAGCAATTTTTATTTTACAGAACACAGAACTAGATTAACTTGGCCTTTGTCCAAATTTACTTTATCCCCGCCATCGTTCATCCTGAAATGAATCTTGGAATCATGGCAGACAGCAACAAAAAGGATCATTAACAGCCAACAGGTGTTGTTATAACTACAACACACCTTATGTGACTTGCAAAGTTTTATGATTTCATAAATAGTCTGTTTCTCATTAAAACCCAACTCTCAACATGGCCGACATTTATTTCTACAATAGAAGTTAGTTAATGGTGCTGCTGTTAAAGCCAGGTTCAACTGGGATCGAGGAACCTAAAGATTAAAGACATTCTGACCGTGGCGTTTGCGTATTTTTAGGGTGACCCAGCACTCTAAGAGGTATTTTTTTAAGATGACGTGTGTCTATATATATATATATATATATATATATATATATATATATATATATATGTATGTGTGTGTGTGTGTGTGTGTCTATATATAAATCCATCAATCTATTTAGATACATGCATAAATGTATACATTTATTTACACACACACACACACACACACACACACACACACACACACATTTGTAGGCACAGGAGTGGCTGTGTGGTAAGTAGCCTTGCTCACCAACCACATGGATCCGGATTCAGTCCTATGCATAGCACCTTGGGCAAGTATCTTCTACTATAGCCTCAGGCCGACCAAAGCCTTGTGAGTGGATTTGGTAGATGGAAACTGAAAGAAGCCCGTCATGTATGTGTTTGTGTGTCTGTTTGCACCTCCACCATCACTTGACAACCGACGTTGGTGTGTTTACATCCCCATATATATGTATATATATGTGTATTTATGTGCGTTTATGTGCATATATGCTTATCTGTGTGTGTTTGTGTGTGCGTGTGTGTGTGACAAGTGTATGGTAATAGTGTTTGGAAGTACTTCACTATACCCGTTGATATAGGGGACCAATACAGCCATCTGATCCCTTAAGAAGGGACATGGTTTGTGTCATAGGGTGAGACACATGTAATAAATGGAAATAATGGCGGCGGGGGGTAAAGCGGAAAACTCCTTTGCAGCTGTCCAGACGCCAAACTAACTTCGCAAACATTTAAAACATGGCAGAGGTATTCCTTTCTCGACGTTTCTTAAGTAAACATTGTCGAAGGAACTTCCCTTGCTCCATTTTACAACTCACTCAAGGAAAACCAAAACATCTTACACCTCGTCGCACTCATTTCCTTTCACCGGATTTCGCTGGTTTCTCTCTCTCTCTCTCTCTCTCTCTCTCTCTCTCTCTCAAGCTAACTTCCTCCTCCTCCTACTCCTCTCTTTAACATCTAAAGTTATTTCTCTTATATCTCTCAATTATCTCCAGCCTCCCTCCCCCTCTCTATAAGTATATGTACACATAAACACACACACAAATATATATACGAAGTCTGATCAATAAGTATCCGGACTGTTGCCATAGTAACGAAGCTAAAGCACGCAAAGTAATGCCGCTTGGCACAGACTGACCTTGAACTCTGTTGTGCATGCGCACAAAGTTTTAACGTTCTAGCTCACGTCTGCTGTTTACAGCAGTGCTTGGAAGTAACGTGTGTAGTGTGTGATCGTCGAATTGACCATGACAGAGAAAGTTGTCATGGCGATACCTGCTCAGAGGCCTATGCAAAGTTGTAGAAAGTGTATGGAGAAGAGTGTATGTGGTGCACACAAGTGTACGAGTGGTTCAGACGTTTCCAAGATGGTCGAAAAAATGTCGATATTGACAAACGCTCTGGGAGACCCGCAACCAGCAGAACTGAGAAAAACATTGCAGATGTGTGTGCAGCTGTGAGGGAAAACGACTGAATCATCATCCGTGAGTTATCAGAGGATAAGGAGATTAGATACGGCTCAGTTCAGTTCCTTATCACTGAAGATATGGGTGTGAGAAGCGTGTCTGCCAAGTTTGTGCCGAAACTGCTTTCAGCTGACCAAAAAGACACTCGGGTTTCAGTTGCACAAGACCTCCTTGATTGTGTCGAATATGAAAATTGACAGGTTTTAGATGGCATCTAATTTCAGCTTCACACATCCGCGCCCTTTCCAAAATATGTTCCACGACAGCTGTAAGGGTTTCAGGACCCAGTTCCCTGATTTCTCCAGTGATATTCTCCTTCAATTACTCCAGGGTTTCTGGTTTGTTGACATATACCTTCTCTTTGAGGTACCCCAACAAATCAGAGCTGGTCAAGTCTGGGGAATGGCCAGTTGACATCGCAGTCAGTAACGAGAGATGATTCTTTCTTCAAAATATTACCTCAGCAACTCTATTGTTTCTCTTGCGGTATGAGCAGTTGTTTCATCTTGCTGGAACCACATATCAAGCCTATTTTGAATGGCCTGGCGCAAAAACTTCTCGATCATGGACCCGTACCACTCACCAGTTACAGTGACAGCATTCCCGTTATCGTCCTCAAAGAAATAAGCCCCGATTGTCTCATCCACCGTAATTTCAAAGCATACTATACACTTTATAGGGTGCAATTCTCTTTGGTGCTCTCTGGGTTTGAATAATTGACCCCTGATTTTGGTAGAATAATTTCACCACTTGGGTGCGTGGTGCAGTGCCATATTTTTCCATTATTAATTTTCAGGACCTAGTCCATAAAATCCCCGAAAAGAAAAGGTGAAAAAAACAAAAGAATTATGAAAGATTGCAACCAGTCTGTGTCTACATTTCTATTTATGTATGGTATCTATCTATCTATCTATCTATCTATTTGTTTGTCTGTCTGTCCATCCATCTGTCTGTCCGTCCATATATCTATCCATCTGTCTGTCTATCTATCTGTCTGTCTGTCCAGCCAACGCTACCTGGTACATATCTTTTCAAGTACCCGATTCTACCTGAATCCTTATTTTACTATACATACATACATACATACATACATACATACACACACACACACACACACACACACGCACACATATATATATATTTACATACACATACATATATAACCATATATTTACGCACATACACACACACACACTTATGTCTATGCATATAGGCAAATGTTTATATGCGTAGTTTCCTTTTTTCTGTCTTACATCCATCCAATCCGTTTCATGGATTTAAGAGCATTATACAGGACAAAATGCGCGCACACGCACATACACAGATATTCTCTCTCTCTATTTCTCACTCTCCCCTTTCTCTCTCTCCATTTCCCGCTCATTCTCTCCCCACCCTACATCTATACCTTTATATACACGAGCACATACCCGTATGTAATTACGTTGTCTAATCTGCTGCGCACACGGCAATACACACACACATATGTGTGTGTGTGTGTGTGTGTGTGTGTATTGTGTGTGTGTATTGTGTGTTTGACATCCTTCCTTCCATTTCCTTTATTTCCTCTCTAAAACATTTCAGTGAAACCCATCATTAAACAGACATGGACAAATACATACACACCATTCATCACAGCTTCTCTTAACACATACACTTCATATACATACATACATACATACATACATACATACATACATACATATATATATATATATATATATATATATATAGCTAGATAGATAGATAGATAAATACACACATTCATATTACATACATACGTACATATAAATATGTGTATATATGTACATTCACGCACACACACTCACTCATATACACGTAGATATATAAGCGCAGTCGCATATTGTATCATGCATCCTCAAATTAATGTTTATTTAATGCGGAAGTTACAGACCGAAAATGGCGGCAGGAATTATGATCTCCAGACGCCCTCCCAGTCGAGGAGAGTCTGAGATTGTCCTCCGGATCATTACAAAAAAAAAATAAGATAAATAAAAGCAGAGGTGAGGTCGTTTTATAGAGGAGTCTAGTATTGTGACGATACAGTTGCCTCACATAGGTACCTACTTTGGTAGATTCCTGATTCTACCGATGGGCACTGCCGGAGCGTCTTTGTCATAGGCCTGCGCAGTCACTACTAACTCGGAGCTAAACGCAAACGGTGTTTTAGGGTACAATTTGTACTGTTGTGGATCAACTGTACCCCTTAATGCGTCAGTAGGGGACTCGTTGCGAAGTCGCTCGATCAAATTTAGATCAGAAAGCAGGGACCAACTTCTTTGACGCTTCTGAGAGACCAACCCTGGTTCACTGACACAAGCTCCTGGTTTTGAAGTGATATAAATTAGAACCTTCCATTACATTTTCGTGTTAATTTATATTCCAAACACTAATTTAATATTAATAAAGTTATTTTACTAAATTCTTCATCGTTTTCAAAATTTATTAAAACGAATGTAGAATATTTCATCAGAAATATGGGAAGAAAAACGTTTAAGTGATGTAAATCAAAGCCTTCCATCAAGTTTCATGTTAATTCATGTTCCAATTTAGCTGTTATTTTTAGCAGGAAGAAAGACCAAGCAGAGAGTTTCTCGTTTGCTTAACACACACACACACATCACAACAGAAGGCGAAACATCATTTTCTCTGATAAAGAAAAGACCCCGTCCCGTCATATGACTTGGTGCAATTCAGGCAAACCTAGAACCGTTTCTGGGTAAAAGAAACGGCGATTTCTTTTAAAAGCGGAACATTCAACTCGAGGATATCGGGTGTTATCTTTTTATGATCTGGAGCGATAATCTAGACCAGTGTTCCTTAACCGGGGTCCACATGGCCCTTGAGGGTCCATATAAGATTTTGTAGTTAAAATTTATCTGCAATAAATTGGTCATACTTCTACAATGCACACAATATTTCAACAATCTTTTGATACAATTCCTAATAATGTTTAATTATTAAAAATATAAGAGAGTGTTGTAGTTCGCTTGAAGCATTGTGTATTGTTTATAAAGCATTGTGTATTGTTTGAATGGAACAACAATGCAGTATAATACGAACAATGGACTATAATAACTGTTGTAATTGAATCTTCCATAGTCTGATATAATATTTCGGAATAAAAATTCCTTCTTCAGATATCCCTAGGAATTGATGGAGGCGCTGCTATAATCGGTTTTCCAACGGCTTTTCTTTGTTTTATCAGTATATCGTCTGAAATATAGATAAGATGGTCCTGGATGGATTGTCTTTGATTATCATTTAACCTCCAACTAATGGAGCAAAACACCAGCACCATCAGCATCACCACCACCAACTAGATTATAAACGCTTCCGAAAAAACAAAGAAAAGCCGTTGGAAAACCGATTATAGCAGCGACTCCATCAATTCCGAGCGATATCTGAAGAAGGAATTTTATTCCGAAATATCAGACTATGGATGATTCAATTACAACAGTTCTTAGAGTCCATTGTTTGTTTTATAGTCCGTTGTTGTTACATTCAAAATATTTTATTCTTTAAAAAATATAAGATTTTTTAGAACATCAAATGGTTAGAAGGGTCCACTCGAGTTTAACAGAAATCAAAGGGGTCCATTGGTGAAGAATGGTTGAGAACCACTGATCTAGACAATCTAGAGTGAAAAGTTGACACTAATTAGGCTGGTAGAACTAATTAATTTATCTTAGACATGAACGTAATTAGCATATTTACTGCTGAATATGTAACAAAATATGTCTATTGTTTCTATTGTTTAAGGACAGTCTACTTCTGTGTGTGTCATTTTACCTACACAAAGATTTATTAGGGTCCCTCTGTTCGACATTCTCCTGCCTGATATGTATCTGCTGATATCTGCTGATATTAGCGGATGTCCCCAAACATTCCGACCCTTCTCTCACAATACTCATTGTTGTGCCGAGTTCACCGTATAATGTTACCTCTTCCACTCCTCGCTCATAAAACAAAAAGTTTCTTCAATTTACAGGAGGTTAGGGTAACTTGTGGTGTTTAAACATCCCTCCCCTATCTTCTCTCAAAAACCCGCTACAAACACCCCGTTTACCATGGCCACCACTGCACTCACCCCTACAACACGGCTAGATGTTATTGTTGACGTTTATCCAAGGTCAATCCTGATGAAGTAAATGTATCACCGAAGCGCTCCAGTTATGGCCTCACATAATGAAGAGGTCACGTCTCTTGATTTCTATCCTCGACTTCTCTTACACCATGGAATCTCGCTGGTTTGGCTTGAGGTATATTGTCTGAAATATAGACAAGATGGTCCTGGATGGATTGTCTTTGATTATAAGTGTCTCATTTAACCCCAACCAATGGGCCGAAACACCAGCACCATCAGCATTACCACCACCAACAAAAACAATCACACCACCAGCACCGCCACCAACTAGACTATAAAAATTAATATTATAGTGAATGAGATAATTTCTTTGAGGTTGCTTGCTCAGTTAGAAACAACAACCAGGTTTTCTTCAAATTATGCACTATAGTCTTAAGAAAAGACAAGATGTTCACTAGTGGAGCGCTTTCGATGATAGGTTTGTGTATTTGCGACTATCCTAGGGTTGAACAACAACAATACTCTACACAAATTGCAATAATCACCACCACCACCACTATCACCACCCGACACCAATCGTGTCTACCAACAGAACTGTCGTTCCTGAATTGTTTCCGTTAAAGAAATGCGAAAATAATATTTTTGTGCAAAAAAAAAAAAATAAATAAATAAAAAAGAAAAAAGCTTGTTAAAGGAATTGTTAAAGGAATTGGCAAAGGAATGTGTTGTATCGAAGACAGAAGCAGAACAGCGTTAATAGAATACGAGTCAAAAAGCTGCTCGTCGACACACGCTGGGACGGCGCGGTTTGACTGGAAATTACTTTGCCAAAAGATGAGAATCAGGTGGAGTCACAGACTAGAAACTTTGCCAGACTCTTCTTGCGCCATAGCGATTATTGCTCGGTCCCAGGAGAGTTCTGAAGCAGCAGATATATGATCAAAAGAACTCCAGCCACGACCATCTTGTCTTAACTTCAGTCAGTGCATCTTGAATTAAGTTATCTAATGTTTCCCTTTCGTACGTTATTTTTTTTTTAATCTAAGGAACGTAAGGGTCTGATTTGAAGGATATTAAGGTTCTATTTTATGCAGGTCGAACACTCAAGTAGAAACTATCAATCTGGCTTGTGCTTGAAGGGCTTTGATGATGCAGAAGTCCAAAAAATTGATTGGCTGAGGCTGTGTGAAAGAGGAAGAGGAGGTGTACGAGAAACGGTGCCGCAGGCGTTCTAAATGGTGATTGGTTGTTTTTGGCGTATGAAGGAGGAGAACGGTTCTCCAGAGGAACTGATCCGACGGAAGGAAACCAAATTGTTGTCGATCGATGATAAAGAAGAGACGAGGCTGAATATGATAAATAAAGTGATCGATTACAACTGATTTATTGGGTTTAAGATGGCAAATATTGGTTTCAAGTTTTGGCATAGGGCGAGAAACTTCAGAGGAGGGGGTAAGTTGATCACATCGACCCCAGTGTTCAACTGGTATTTATTTTATCGACGTCAAAATGATGAAAGGCAAAGTCGACTTCAATGGAGTTTGAACTCAGAACGTTTACACAGACGAACTGCCGCTACACATATATCCGGGTATGCTAACGGTTCTACCAGCTCACCGCCTTAAAGATGGTAAGTATTGAGTGTAATAAAATGAAGAATGAGAATGAAATGAAGTGGGGAGATGCTCTATCATGTAGTTCCATAAATTTGTATGTTTGCGTGTATGTATCTATACACACACACACACACACACACACACACATATGTATATATATATATATACTCTTTTACTTGTTTCAGTCTTTTGACTGTGGCCATACTGGAGCACCGCCTTTTAGTCGAGCAAACCGACCCCAGGACTTATTCTTTAGAAGCCTAGTACTTATTCTATCGATCTATTTTGCCGAACCGCTAAGTTACGGGGACATAAACACACCAGCATCGGTTGTCAAGCGATGTTGGGGGGACAAACACACACATACAAACATACATACATATATATTCTTTCAGTTTCCGTCTACCAAATCCACTCACAGGGCTTTGGTCGGCCCGAGGCTATAGTAGAAGACACTTGCCCAAGATGCCGCGCAGTGGGACTGAACCCGGGACCATGTGGCTGGTAAGCTAGCTACTTACCACACAGCCACTCCTACGCATATATATATATATATATATATATATATATATATATATATATATATATATATATATATATATATATATATATATATATATATATATATATATATATATATATATATATATATATATATATATATATATATATATATATATATATATATATATATATATATATATATATATATATATATATACACATACACACAAACACATTTATATGTATATGTATCTAGGGACAGACGGGAATCATCTCTCAGAAAGAGGAAATTCCGGGTTCCCACCCAAACAGGCCTCTGCAGGTTGAACCGAGAGTTCCCACACCTGGCGGATGACAGATTTGCATCATTCAGGCGACAGCACTCCAACCCATTCTGACCTCCCGGATTTTCCCTGTTCGGATGGGGTTCCTCATGACTTTGCCCCAGTCCTTTCATACAACGGGCCTTACAGGGCAGTTAAGGTGCTTCCGCTGAGGAGAGAAGTTTGGCTATTTGTAGAAAAAGTTGTTGGTGGTGAGGGTTTTTGCAAAGGTTGGGGTGCAGATCCCTCTTCAACCTTTTTTAGTCGCCATCTGCGACACGGTGAGGAGACGTTGGGTCTTTTCTTTAGCATGCCGATTCCCATACAGCCGATGAGGAGGTATCTCGCGAAGATGGGGGGGGGGGTGACTGGGACTCCGCTTAATTGGTCACCCGCAAGATCCCGGGAATATACCGACAAATGGTGAATGCAGCAACGCGCTGCAACGGTGCATACCTGACCTGGCCTATATATATATATATATATATATATATATATATATATATATATATATATATATGTATAAGTATATATGCGTATACACACGCACACATACAAACATACATATGTATAAGGAGAGAGAGAGAGAGGGGGAGAGGAGGGAGAGAGGGGGAGAGAGAGAGAGAGGGGGAGAGGAGGGAGAGGAGGGAGAGAGAGAGAGAATCAATAGGGTCAGATTTGATGCTAATAGCAGTGAAATTATTAAGACTATGGCTGCACCACTTATAGACTGTTTTCTAACACTGGGTCACTATGATAGATCTTACCTGCGATCAAAGCCGTTCCAGACGTCACCATTCTGTAAATTTATGTATCAGAGTTTATACTCTACAATGCATGCTTAAGATGGTATAGTACAATTTGAGGGAGATTTGGCTTCTATTCAAAGCAGGTGGAGTGATTCCTTCGAATCTCCCTTGTGAATTCGAATGATTGGCGGCTTTTCCACTTGGCACCAGTGTGTGTGTGTGTGTGTGTGTGTGTGTGTGTGTGTGTGTGTGTGTGTGTGTGTGTGTGTGTGTGTGTGATAGGGGAAGGCAAGTGGCCCAAGTTGGCCCGCGTCAAAATGTTAAACAACAACTATGCAGTTGATCCGAATGTCCCACAGTTTAATCAGAATGTAAAGAAAACATGTTGAAGTATTTATAAAAACTCGCTAGAAACTAGTTTTCAACAGATTCAGTGGAAATACGTGTGTGAACAGAGCACAGATGTGTAACGACGATTTTGACATCTCAAGGAATAATAAGAAAAGGGAACACGTAAGTTTTTCTGTGTTCTGATTTGGCAAAATTGGCCCTTCCATGGCCGTGTTTATATTCTTTCCATTAAAAACAAGGCTTGAAATTTTGGGTAAGACGTTAGTCACTTACATCGACCCTAATACTCAACTGGTATTTATTTTGTAGGCTCCGAAAGAATGGAAAGCAAAAAAATCGACCTCGGAGGAAGTTGAACTCAGACTGTAAAGAGCCGGAAGAAATGCAGCTGAACATCTTGACCGGCGTGCTAACGGTTCTGCCAGCTCACCGCCACATGGCAGTTTTATATTATTAACATATTTTTAATATAAACCATTCGTTTCGCTGGGTTCGCTGGAAATAGCAATATCCCTCCTGCTATATTTCATGAAACACTCCGGCGGTCAGGCCGACTTAGATCAAAACAACAATAAACAAAAAGATTGCAGCTATTGAAGTTTTATATATTTTGCTAGAGGATGGTCACTGCTGGAATGTCTACTCTATCAAGAGCTGACTTAGAGTTAAATAATTAACACAACATAAATATGACCGTTGTGGATGTTTTATATAAGATAAGCCCCTTCTGCGGCCAAACAAGAAAAAAACAACCAACGAATTAATCGTGTGTGGGATGTTTTCACAGATGGCCAGCTTCTGCTAAAATATTAAAAACCTGACTGGAAAACTATTAATGCCTTCGTTTTAGTTTTATTTACTTTTTCTTTAACCTTTTTTTGTTTTTGTGAAGAATCTTCCATCAAAATAAATATAGGGAGACATCAATTGTATGGTAAAACCATCATCTATTTCGGAAAAGCAGAAATTGAGGCCGAATTTAATTTCACTAACCAATAATAACCGAAGTTTAAGGCTGTATCGGGGTCTAATTAATTGTTTTAAAGCCTGACATCCTTTCTAGAATATTCTAAGGAATATTCCACATCCAACGCAATTTTTCACCTTTAGATATGAAAACCGATTCTAAACTTTGCATCACCTGATGCTCACAGCTTTCTTCTTTGGAGTCTCGAATCAATCATGGAATTTCTCGGAATATTCTATATTGGATTTTTTATAGGAGTTTCAAGGCGGCAAGCTAGCAGAATGCTTCGCACATCGGACAAAGTGCTTAGTAGCATTTCTTCCGGCTATATACGTTCTGATTTCAAATCCCGTAGGTGTCAACTTTGCCACCTCGCATCCTTTTAAGGGTCGATACCAATAAATACCAGTTGAATACTAGAGTCGATGTAATAGACTTACCACCCCTCCCCCTCCCCTAACTTACCGACCCCCGGGCCAAAATTTGAGACCAATATTTATTATTTTGTGAATTCGGTCTCACTCAACGGTTGATGGTGCTTCATATTTTCTCCCGGGTGCAAATGAACACACACACACACACACACACACACACACACACACACACACACACACACACACACACACACACACACACACACACACACACACCTTTATTCTTTTATTTGTTTCAGTCATTTTGACTGCGGCCATGCTGGAGCATCGCCTTTAGTTGAATAAATCGACCCCGAGACATACTTTTTAAGCCTAGTACTTATTCTATCGGTCTCTTTGGGTGAACCGCCAAGTTGCGGGGACGTAAACACACCAACATCGGTTGTCAAGCGATGGTGGTGGTGGGGGGCGAACACAGACACACAAACATATACATATATATATATATATATATATATATACACACATATGTATATATACATATATATATATGTATATACACTCACACACACACACATACACACACACACACACACACATACACACACACACACACACACACATATGTATATATATATATACATACATATGTATGTATGTGTGTGTATATGTTTGTGTATCCGATGCTGGTGTGTTTACGTCCCTGTAACTTAGCGGTTCGGCAAAATTAACTGATAGAATAAGTACCAGACTTACAAAGAATAGGCTCTGGGGTCGATTTGCTCGACTAAAGGCAGTGCTCCACCATGGCCGCAGTCAAATTACTGAAAAAAGTAAAAGAATAAAAGAATGCGTACACATATTGGTAGTCAGTGTTATTCTACTAACATGAAGTTGCCACAACAGGATTTTGAGGAAAGTCGGTTGATGTTTCTAGTCGAGAGATTGTCCGCATAGAGGCACCGTCGTTGTCCGGATACTATCGTCATTGTAACGGTAGTCTAATACAATCAACTGTGAATTATAAACAAGTCCTAGTCAACTTTGTCGTTCCCCTAGGGGTCGGTGTTTAACAAAAGATCTTAATTAAGGTTCTCAAGAAGCCTTAGTGAGAACGTAATAATAACAATAATAAGAATAATAAATGAGTCGGGGCGGATGTGAGAATAAACTCATTCTGAAATCGGTTGTCAGGTGAGCTCGGTTTGAGCCCCGCTTTTTTGAGAGTTGAAGGGAGATGAAAGACGCTGAGCAGAAAACTGGTTTATTAGGTCTGTTGCATAAGAATATGTGTACGTACGTGTGTGTGTGTGTGTGTGTGTGTGTGTTTGACTGAGAGAAAGTGGGGGTATACATGTGATAAGCGGCGCATATATATATATGTAACATCTTGTGTTTTTGTCCGTGGATATATGTGTGTACACATACATGTATATATAGGCATACACACACCCACACATTTATCCACACACATATATATAGGCATACACACACCCACACATTTATCCACACACATATATATATATAGGCATACACACACCCACACATTTATCCACACACATATATACATATAGGCGCAGGCGTGGCTACGTGGTCAGAACTTCTCAGCCACATGGTTCTGCGTTCAGTCCCACTGCGTGACACCGTGGGCAATCGTCTTCTACCGATCAACGCCTTGAGTGGATTTGGTAGACGGAAACGGAAAGAAGCCCGCCGTAAATAAATAAATAAATATATATGTTTGTTTGTGTATTTGTCCCTCCACCGTCGCTTGACAACCAATGTTGGTGTGTTTGTGTCCCCGTAACCCAGCGATTCGGCATAACAGACCGATAGAATAAGTACTAGGCTTACAAAGAATAAGTCCTGGGGTCGATTTGTTCGACTAAAGGCGGAGCACCAGCATGGTCGCAGCTAAGATGACTCAAGTAAAAGAGTAAAAAAAAAGAATATATATATGCGTGTGTGTGTGTGTGTGTGTGTGTGTGTGTGTGTGTGTGTGTGTATATATATGTAATTATGTATATAATTACACTCACATGTATATACATGTTTATGCATGGATACATATATATATATGTGTGTCGGTGTATCCGTATGTGTGTGGATGTGTACGCATACTTCCATATGTGAATGTATATGGTTTTTCTTACGTTTACATGTGAGTGTAGGAAAAAAATTGCTGGTTTGTATGGGAATTCGCAGAAGGCGGTGGTGTGTGTTCACACCTGAAGGAAAAGCTCAGCGCGCAGGGCTGACAGAGCGATGTATACACACACACACATATGCATACATACATACATACTGGTATATGTTTGTGTATATATATATATATTTATAAACACATACATATATATTAAGAGAGAGGGGGTGAGAAAGGGAGAAAGAGAACACATGGGTGTGTGTGTGTGTGTATATATATATATATATATATATATATATATATATATATTATGCATGTCATTTGAAGATTAACAAGATTTGCATACATTATGTAAAATCATTTGTTTCAAAGTTTCAAGGAGAGAGAGGGAACGAGAGAGAAAGAAAGTGAGGGAACGAGAGTGAGAGAAGGGTTACAGAGAGAGAGAGAGCGGTGGGAGAGAGAGAGCGCAGGAACCGTGTGTGTGTGTGTGTAAGAAAGAGAGAGAGAGGAGGGGCCTAGTGAGAGAGATGAATAGCTTTGATGGGAAGACTAATATAACAGCTGTTCCTGTGGCAATTGATGTT
The DNA here is from genome assembly GCF_046866305.1 of Octopus bimaculoides. Lineage (NCBI taxonomy): Eukaryota > Metazoa > Mollusca > Cephalopoda > Octopoda > Octopodidae > Octopus > Octopus bimaculoides. The sequence goes on from NC_142930.1 coordinate 166,720,224, forward strand.
CCTACCACAACACTCAACATGCTATGATGCTCCCTAATACTGCTTCTGCTCGTGATCAGAAATGCACATATCGTCAGCCACCAAGGGACACGCTCAACTGATTGAGGTCAAGCAACTGACAAACAAATCTGTGGTATTGAGCAGAATATTTGCTGTAGCCCCATCTTTTTATACCAAGACAAAACAATGTACATGATAACACTTCTAATCAATTAAGATCAGAAGCCATGAGAGCCACTGCCTGGTATGCATCAGGGCCTAATGTAAAGATCCCGAATAGGCTTTTAAAGGAGTTCCCAGAAGAACCCCAGCAACACATTGACGTTGAGCCACCTGACTTTAAAGCGTCTCCCCTATTGGGAGTTTCAATTTGTTCAATTTTTATTGTTATTACATTGTGTACATGCGGAAAACCCATTGTCTCGTCCTGTTTTTGTCTGTGTTGTTGTATGTCAAGTTTTTGTATGTGAGCCCTTGTGGCTAATAAAAGAATCATCATCATCATGTTCCTTAGTAAATTAACTTCTGTTAAAAATCATCAGCAAAAATATATACATTTTATAAGACAAGATTAGACGAGTGCCATTTTAACAAGATTATAGGCCCTCGAAGGTGAAGCCCTACAATGAAACTTCTTCATACACAACACACATTAACAATGGTCCCTCTTAGACTCGTTCCTCCCGTCCCCCGCCGGATATCTGCCCAGTGGGCCTGTGTGCCTCATGGCGGCACTCGCTTGACCGTTTGATATTGCTCAAATTCTTTCATGTTTTCTCTAAATTCGAACCGATTCATCTGAACACCGACCTTACCGCGATGTCAGGAAACCTTAAACATAATCACCGCCAGTTTTTTATTCTATTCTATTTTGTTTCACTCCTGTTGTGGCGCCGGATTTAATTGCAGCGGATTGTGTGTGTGTGGGGGTGGGAGACTAATTGCACAGTCGAGAATTACGCGATGGACTTAGACAAGTTGTTCGCGAGGGGATGATTACGAGAGTCATTAATGATTATAAACAACGACGTCGCCGCCGCCACCACCACAAGAACAACAAAAACAATAACAGCAACAACTTAGTCACAAGTCTTACTGACTCGTAATGGTTACAATGGTAATAGTGATTAAAGCGACGACAACAACAGTAATCATGATAGTTACTATGGCAACGAGGATGTTGACGGGGAAGTTGCAAACAACAACAACCTAACGGTGGGGCCTCTTATACAAGTGCTTGACCTGCTAAAAGTAGCTGTCAAATTTCTCATATCAGACACTACCGTCTTAAAAAAAAAGGGAAGGACATATTGGACAAGATGAAGATGACGATGATGAACACTTTTATGACTTTTGTTCTTTGAGTGGCACCCAGCATATAACTGGTACTTTAGTTTGTCTCCGTCGAAGTATATATATATATATATATTTATTTAATTTTTAATCAATGTGATGATTCGTCCCTGTTACATTAGAACACCAGAACACCACTCCAGAATACAAAATTGCCAGAACACCACTTCAGAATACAAAATTGCCAGAACACCACTCCAGAATACAAAATTGCCAGAACACCACTCCAGAATACAGAATTGCCAGAACACCACTCCAGAATACAGAATTGCCAGAACACCACTCCAGAATACAAAATTGCCAGAACACCACTCCAGAATACAGAATTGCCAGAACACCACTCCAGAATACAGAATTGCCAGAACACCACTCCAGAATACAAAATTGCCAGAACACCACTCCAGAATACAAAATTGCCAGAACACCACTCCAGAATACAAAATTGCCAGAACACCACTCCAGAATACAGAATTGCCAGAACACCACTCCAGAATACAAAATTGCCAGAACACCACTCCAGAATACAGAATTGCCAGAACACCACTCCAGAATACAGAATTGCCAGAACACCACTCCAGAATACAGAATTGCCAGAACACCACTCCAGAATACAAAATTGCCAGAACACCACTCCAGAATACAGAATTGCCAGAACACCACTCCAGAATACAGAATTGCCAGAACACCACTCCAGAATACAAAATTGCCAGAACACCACTCCAGAATACAGAATTGCCAGAACACCACTCCAGAATACAAAATTGCCAGAACACCACTCCAGAATACAAAATTGCCAGAACACCACTCCAGAATACAAAATTGCCAGAACACCACTCCAGAATACAAAATTGCCAGAACACCACTTCAGAATACAAAATTGCCACCACCACCACTATCATCATCAACACCACCAACAACAGCAACTATAACATTACTAAAACCAATTCTTTCTGAGATAGGCACACGCTCAGAGATTTGAAGAAAGGTCTTTGAGATTAACACATCCTCAGTATTTGATTGGTTCTTTATGTTATCGATCACTGAGGGATGAAAAGTGAAGTTGGCCTCCACAGAATTTGAACTCGCGACGTAAAGAGCCGGTAGAAATACTTCCGAGTGTTTTGTCCGAAAGCTCCAACGATACCATCATTCCACTGTCCAGTAACATTCATTGTAAGAGAAATATTTCTCGATGTTTTTTCTCATTTGCCGAATTCTCTTCTTTTAGTATCTCTTGGCATTAAAGACAGTTGGGTTATCGCTTAATCCCAGAACAAAAAGTAGCGTTCGTGGTCATTGGGTTCTCGGTGGGAGGAGGGGCGAGGAAGTTATCCTTACTCCAGGCTCCTGGGCCGAATATTTCAGACTAGGGACACTAAAAGGTCACATAGTGGCGTTAAAATGAGCGACAGATTAAATCTAAGACCCAACAACAACAATGAAAATTACGGTAGACTGCCACAGTTTCTATTAACCAAATTCCATCCACAAGACTTGGGTCAGTCCGAGGTTATGGCAGGAAACAATTACACAAGGAACCGTACTGAGAGATCGAACCCCGATTCACGTGGTTGCCAACTTTCTAACCACACGGCAACACCTCAACCTTTTTTATCTTCAGTAATTGAATAAGAATCTGACTTTGATCTTTTCTCTTCTGCATAGATTACTTTTTGTTAAGTTATAATTTTTTTAATCCAAAACATTTTCATAAATTTCTCCTAAACATCTATTCTTGTAGTCCTGTGCATCACAGACAACACACTACATACAAACATACATGCATACATACATACATACATACATACATACATACATACATACATACATACATACATACATACATACATACATTCGTGCATCTATGTATAGAGATACATTAGCCCTTGTTTCATCCGTTATGAGTAATATGAAGTTTTCCAATCGTAAGTTTCAAGTTACTCCGGTGGTTGAAAAATTAGGAACGTCAATCATTTATGACGAATGGACGCCAGGAAAATATGTCCTGTGTATGACACCTAATGCGCAGGCGAAGGGCAAAGGATTAACAGTTGACTCAGAGGAGGAAGAGCTGTGCTTTCGGACCTTTTTCAGGATGTTTGTGTTTGCGCTGGCTCCATGTTTGATATTTGTAACTTAATGGGCCCAGCTAAAGGCGTCAAGAACCAGCTTTTGGCGATGTTAAACCATAAATCATTCACTCTACTTTCATAACAAGAACTCTCTTCTGGACTCGCTTCGAGAGTTTGTCAACAAGGTTTCACTTTGATTGCTCCGAAACTTCAATTTGTAGAAGATACTTGTCCCAAGGCAGGGTCGTCTTAAGCCTTCGAGACATCGGTCATTTGCACAGGGTCGGACGGTTCTAGGAGTCACAACTAAATCTACGTAGGCGTGGTTATGATTGTAGGGGGCGCTAATACATTGCATTAGGGACCTATAATGCTGTTAAACAATGATGGGCCAAGGTGCTGCACAGTAAGATCGAACCCGGAACAGCTTAGTGGCAAAGTATATCGCTTTTTAACAGTCACAACTGTACTTGCGCCAGTGTACGGTTGTAAATGTGTGTGTATGTGAGTGTGGGTTTGTGCGTGTGTGTGTGTATATGTGTGCGTCAGATTTCTGCTGTTGTGCGTTTTCCTATCATTTAAAACATATGTTTAGTGATAATTCTTTTCCTAAGCCTGGTTAGTTTCACCAAACGGGACGTTGTTTCCTGCCGCAAACAATAATGACACAGCGAACACAGAATAAACCACAGACACACACACACACACACACACACACACACACACACACACACACACACACACGTCATTATGAAGCACTAATCATAGATATGAAATAATTTTCACAGAAATGACAGAAAACACAAAAGTGCTGCCACATTGCTGACACGTACCATCCAATTAGGAGCCTTGCGCGCTCTCTCTCTCTCTTTATCTCTCTCTCACACACACGTATGTATACACACATACAGACAATCAGGAGCCATGCACATACACATATACACACAAACATATATATTGTACTCATGTACTACTGCAGCAACTGCTGCTGCTGCCGCCGCTGCTACTATTTCATATCAATTCTTAGCTGCTGACATAAAATATTACGACGTATTCCGCCTTCTATCTTACATCCTATTTCCCCACACTGTATGTATGTATGTATGTATGTATGTATGTATGTATGTATGTAGGCATGCATGTACGGATGTATAATATGCTTGCTTGTATGTATGTATGCATATAAGTATGCATGTAAGTATATATGTATATAAGTGTATATACAGGGTGCGGTGAATAAACTCTCTTCTAAATTACGCAAAAATGAAAATAATACTGACATCTCATTTTAACAGATATATTTACCAAAATTACATAAAAAATATCTTGAAATACTAAAGAGTAAATTTATTCAAATCCACTTATCCCCCCACGTGTTTCTGTTAGAGTAGATGCTGTGTGTTGATGACACTCTGACAAAGGGTAGGAATTCAGTGCCTTAAAATTGTGCCTTTCTAGTAAGGATTTTTAATTAATAGGTTAGAGTGTTACATAAAAAAGCTAGGGAAAATCTTAAAAAAAAAAAAGTCCGAGAAAATTTCCTGCAAAAGATCGGTCTGGTACCCAGGGTGCTGAAGGAAACCCCCAGGGTGATAGGCACGGCAGCTAAAGCCAAATGAAGGTGATTGTGGCTGACAACAGATCGCAGGTGGAACCACCCTTTCGCAGACAAATCTTAATTCAGTCCTCGCTGTCCCACTGAGGCGAAGTGCACAGGTTGAGGGGCGAAACGCTTGTGGCTCTGAGTGATACAGAAGGATTTCCGACATTGCGATGGAATTAGAAAATTTTGGAATGCAGTAATTCCTCGGTACATCGCGATTCACCTATCGCGCACTCAGTACATCGCGGATTTTTCTGGCTAATATATGTAAATTTATATCGCGGTCTCTTCAGTAGATCGCGGGTTTCTGCGGTCGATAGGTATTCGTATTTTTTTAGATTTTAATTATTTTTGTGGAAGGTTTTGGACCGTATCACCCGCGACGGATTACTGTACATCTGAGTAATTCCCACCGTTTCTACGTGGAGCAAAACACCTCCAATGCTTATTTCAGTTGGCACCATGATCATGACACACATGAGCGAGTGGTTTGTGTGTGTGGACACTTTGAATAATCCAAAAGCCAATCTGTGTTTACGGATTAAATGGTTGGGTGGTGGTGGATCAACCCGACACTGTAACCCCCTCCCCCCATAACTCCCCCTTCCCTGCACCCATTGTCATGATTCCGAAAAGCTGCCAGTTTGTCGGTTACAAGTGACTGGTAGGGATGAAGAACCTCGTCACCCTGTGTCCCTAATGAGGATGGGTGGGACGTATAGCTGTGACAAGTCCAGGTTGAAATCGTCACAGCGAGGAAGAAGATGGCGGAGGGAGAGCATAAAAAGTATCACTTTATTCTGTCTGTCTGTTTGTCTCTGGATCTCATGGAAACAGACGAACGTCATATCTGTGTCTTTCCCAAATAGGTTTGAAGAGGGCAAAAAAAAAAAAAAAAGAAAAGGAAATAGAAGCGTCGAGTAACGACGATTGAAATGATAACAACATCGACGTCATTGTTGTTGATGATGATCGTGATGACGAAAACGACGACGACAAAAGCTCGGAAGTCCAGAAATAACGGAAGTGTAACAACAACAATAATAATAGTAATAATAATAACAATAATAAGATAATACTAATAATACTACTACTAATAATAATAATAAATGCCCGGATACAATACCAAACAATGGGTCTCATGGATTTTGTGCATTGTTTTGTCTTGGTGTAAAAGAAAGGCTTCAGAAAATATTCTTCTCAATCTGCCTGTCAGTTGTTTGACCTTAACCAGTTGGGCATGTCCCTTACTTACTGATCACGAGCAGAAGTAGTCGGGGAGCATCATAGCCATGTGTTGAGAGGAATTATTTGGGGTTTGGATAATTCACTTTTGGAAACCTGGGTGTTTCGTTCAACATTCTTACACAACCCTTATTCAGGGACCTTTTGGGCGGGATGGGCTACTCGACCTGAATAAAGGTCTAACTAGGCCCCACCGCACCAACACCATCAACACCAGCACCGTTACCATCACTACCATCATCAACACATTCACCAACAGCTGTAGATCTGTACTCCCTACCACCACCACCAACAACAACACAAACTGCAGCAACTACAACACGAATTCCTGCGGCCATTGTAAAGCATATTTTCATTGTGTGGCGTTGATGGTGTAAGAACGAAATGCAAGTATTGTTGTCGGCTTTCATTTTCAGAAATTAATAACAAAGAACAACAATAGCAACAACAACAACAATAATAATACCATGTATTGTGTTGTTAGTCAATGATACCAGTAATCTCGGTGACATTAAACAATAGCAACCATAGTAACCAAAGTACGTCAGTAGTAACATCTGACCAGAACACGTGACATGGTAGACGTTTATTTCAATTGTCGAGTAAAAAGATTTCTTTAATTTGAGAATAACAAATCAAGAAGGGAACTTTGACATAGTAACTCGACCCGCTAGAAACAACAGCCAAGTCATAGACCTCCATGGCAAAGTCTCAAAGTTTTCTTGGGAAATAAACAGCAATATTTTTTCTGTTACTCATTTGTAGTTTGCTTTGCCAGTCTCTTACTCTCTTTACTTTACATTTAAGGTATAGGTCCTGTCTAACCCTTATATATATATTTTTTTCTTTCATTCTCTCTCTGTATATTTCCTCGTGTTCCTTTCTGTTGAAGAATGTTGGCTCGAAACGTAAAAGACTTTCTCACCTTCCCGAGCGTTAAACTAATACACCTGCTTGTTGTTTATACACCGTTTATACACCTGTCTTCGTCTTTTGCTTTTCTGTAAATTTCAACTATATATATATATATATATATATATATATATATATATATATAAATTCTTTAACAAGAATAGTACTGCCAGTAACTATGAAATTTCGTCCCACTAAGGCATCATCGGACTGTCGGATGATTGTTTAATTTGCCGAAATTTGGAAGTCGCTGTCAATGCTATTCTTGTTAAAGAACAATAATTTTATACTCTGCAAAATTATCGAAGAATCCTTCAGTTTAATGTATAACAACTTCAAATAAACACACACACACACACGCACACGCACGTACACACACACACACACACACACACACACACACACACTAACACACATACATACATACATAAGTATATATAATATCGCACGACACAGCGTTGAGAAAAAAATATACGTGTAAAGCCATATCTCCGCAGCGAAAGCTCTTATAATGTCCGAATACCCTCGACTGTGTTAAATTTGTTCTTTTCGTTGTTGTTCCTAACTTGAGTCAATACAATTCGTGGCAAATGTTGCTGTTCGAACCTTAAGAGCCAGAACAGTCTTCCCCTCCTTTAACATTTCCGCCAATCCACTGCTCTGCATTCATACTTTATTTATTGACCCCGAAACAATGAAAAGCGAAGTTGACCTCTGCAGGGCTTGAACTCAGATAACAGAGAATCGGAACAAGAGACAGCCACAAACAACTTTGCCAATTCACTATCTTCACTGATACCGAATGTATTCTTTGATAAGCAAAGGAGGAAGTCTCTTCGTGGCTACTTGATATGCGAGAAATAGCAGCCAACTCCCCCAAAGTACACTCTGCTAAAGAGAACGAGAAGTTATCTTGGATAATGTAGTTCTAAATACACTTGGCCAGAACAGACAGAGGTGTTCATGACTAGATACCTGTGGGTGATCATAGGGCCGACCTAGGGCTAAACAGCAACAGCATCAGAATCAACATCATCATCGACAATAACACCAACAGCAGAAGCAGCAGCAAAATCAGCAGCAGCATCACCAACAATTACAGCAGTAACAACCACAACAACACTAGCAGCAGAAGCTTGTGATGTGACTGGCAATAATTTGGTCGAGTGACAGAATATGAACGATGCTGTGTCTGTCTGTTGGTCTCTTTTAATGTGCAGAAGCAGAAAGGGGAAATTGGCGAGGATAAGGTAATAATATATAATTAACTTATCATTATGTTAATTATATAACTGTCACCTGATAGGGTGACAGCATTCTGACGGACTTGGTGGACCTGTTCCAAACAATTTTACTTAATCTTAAAAAAAAAAAAAATTACATTTCAAATAATTGGCGGAATTATTAATTAACCATTAATTGTTAATTAACTATTAGTTAATATTTCCCTTTTTTCTAGAGTTTCTCTCCTTTTGGTGCGAGGCTACGTTGGTGTCTCCACCATAGTGTCTGCAACGTAGTGCCGCGTCACTTGTTAGAACCCTGCCGCTGGGAAAGGTATGCGACAACGTGTGTGTGTGTGTGTGTGTGTGTGTGTGTGTGTGTGTGTGTGTGTGTGTGTGCGCGTGTGCGCATATACTGGGCGCGGTGAATATACTGTCGTCTAAACTACGTAAAAATGAAAATAACATTAACATTTCATTTTAACAGATATATTTACCAAAATTGCATAAAAATATCTTGAAATACTAAAGAGTAAATTTATTCAATAAAATCGCCATTGGCTTCAACCATAGCCTCCAAACGACTTCGAAATCTCCTGCAACTCTTTTGGACAGTTTCCTCGTTTAATTTGGTGAATGCTGTAATAATCCTTGCCTTCAGTTCATCTTTGGTGTTACAAGGGGGTTTTGTTAGTCTCTCGCTCAACTGCAACCCACTCGTAATAATCAAAGGGATTAGGTGGCCAGATGTTAGAGGTAATGTGGTCAAAGAAATAGTCTAACATCCATGAGTGGGTTTTCCTGCTTGTGTGGCATGGTGCGGTGTCATGTTGCACGAGATAGGGTATTCCAGCAGCCAGCCTCTTGACCCAGGGCATCACTACCACACCAGGTACTTGATGTAGGCCTCCGTGTTGAGTCCGAGGCCGCGTGGGAAGATGAATGGAGGCATAACGTTGCCATCACTAGTGATCACTCCAAACATCATGATGTTGACTGGAAGTTTGACTTTTATAACTCTCAGTACAGGTTTTGGGGTCACGGCAAGCCAACGGTTGTTCTGTGTGTTTAGCATCTGTTCGCATTGGAGCTTCCGGTGCGAATGCCAAGCAGCACAGCATGTCGTTTCCAAATTTCTGGCAAAGCGAATTGCGACATGGTGCTGTTTTTGTCACAGACGGTGCCCAAATGACCCTACTATACTGTGTAGTCGGCAATATCAAAAACAATCAATGCACATGCGTGAAATTAAAAATAGAAAGTGGCGACAATTTACCCATCACACGCTGTATATATATATATAAATATATATATATATATATATATATATATATATATATATATCAACACGTAGAGAGAGAGAGAGAGTGAGAGAGAGAGAAAGAGAGAGAGAAGGAGAGAGAGATAGAGAGAGAGTGAGAGAGAGAGACACACACACACACACACATAGTATACACACAATATCTCATATCCTCTAGACTGTATGTCTATGAATCAGTGAACTTCAATGTAAGAGATAGAGAGATCTAACCCAAGTGTCAGAACGTGGGATATTTATTTATTTAGAGATAAATCTCCACGTAAGGTGCAGACTGGCCCTGAAGATATATTTTATGAGATTTCCAAAATAAATAAAAAAAAACAAAACTATAACTGGTGCAATGTCTAGTCAATAATATATAGAATTACATTTGGTGATGGGCCCGAGGGAGGATAACACACCCGTCCCCCAACCACCACTAACATATGTATAAATCACAATATACATGTGGGAGCGGTGTCTTTGGTAAAACCGTTATAAAAGAACGAAATTATAAACAAAGATGATGAATAGGCGAAGGTGTGGCTCTGTGGTAAGACATTAGCTTCCCAAATCACATAATTCCGAGTTCAGTTCCCCTACTATAGATTCGGGGCGACTAAAGCCTTGTGAGTGGATTTGGTAGAAGGAAACTAGAAGAAGGACATCGTATATATATATATATATATATATATATATATATATATACATACATTAACCCCTTGCCATATCGCGGGGGTTAGGGTTTGGAACGTAACAACCGCGATAGTCGAGGGACTGCTGCATATATATATATATATATATATATATATATATATATATATATATATATATATATATATATATATATATATATATATAAGTTGAAATTTACAGAAAAATGACCCGCGTGCTATATATAAATGGGCTGATGAAAATAACGTAGTTCAATGTTGATAAGTTTCAAGCACTCCAAATGGTTTCTAAATTGATATGACAAAGAACAGACAATTCCCGCTGGTAAGTACAAAGCTTGTGAATGGATGGAAAAAATTTGAGGGGTTGCTTTGGTGCAATGCTCTGTTATGTCTAAAGGAAATATAGGTTCGAATCCCACAATCGGCCTTCGACTTTTATTCCATCGAAGAGACTTGAAATCCCAACATGCAACACGCTACTATTTATAGCTCTCTGCTTCGAGTTCCAGCGTCCCTCAAAAGAATTGTTTCATATCACTTAGAGTTTCTAAAATCTTGTAATGTCAACAAATCTTCGTTCATTGGTTGTCGACATGTCAAAGCTGTATCTATAGCTTACGGCAAATAACTACTACAATCTGGAGAGTGCTCCAGTAAGGCCGTCTGATAGCTGAAGCAATCTAAAGAACAAACAAGCGCTTCAACTTCCTTTGTTACATTCCTCGTTAAGATTAGGTTTGTCTGTGGGTTCTCTTCCTCTCCATTTGTCTGTTTGTTTGGGCTGAGAATGAATGTTGTGATTCCAAGGCTATTTCCGTACACATTGCCACCTACCTCGATGGAAACACTTCCAGCCCCATCTCCCGTCTTCATAGACCGATTAGATTTCCGGATGAGGAAGAATACGAAACATCTTTGAGTTGTATTCAAGACTTAAAGCAATGTTTATAGTTATCTTCACTTCTCTTTGGTATCATTCGAAAATAGTTCCAAATAGTTTTGCATCACAGGAATCTAAGAATGCACACACCCCAACACACATGCGCGCACACATTGTTACAGACGCACACACACACACACACACACACACACACACAGTACACATGTATAGCCAAGCAGGTAAGTTTGTGTGTGTGTATGTATGCATGTATATATATTTATATATATGTGTGTGTGTATATTTATATGTATATATTTATATGTGTGTGTGTGTATATATATTTATATATATGTATATATGTAGAGAAAGTCTGTGGAGAGAGGAGAGGCTGTATAGCACAGTTTCGTTCATTGTTCTTTCTACAAGATTGCCAATCCGTTGAAGGAGGGAGGGTGGTGGTGGTGGTGGTGGTGAAATATCCATCACTCCAGGGACCATTCCACAGAATCTCAAACCACCCACCAACTCCAACGTTTCCCTCCTCCTCCTGTCGTCTACGATGTCTTTTACTTCCCCTCCTTCTGCTCCTCCTTCACAGCAGCACAGCCATCTCTGTTGGAAGGGTGGCGGGGGTAGAAATAAGCTGTTGCAAATATAGCCGGGTGGATGGCGTTTGGAGAAGGGAAAATTCGGAGGATGGTGGTTGGTGGGCCGTGAAGGGGGGGGGGGATAATAGGGAATAAAGGGTAGATGGAGGAGTAAGGAAGGGGTGACTTGAAATAGTGAAGTGTGGGTGGTGGGTAACGTCAGTTTTTGTCAAAGGAAAGCACGTATGTCAGCTAGGAAACATGAACATACATATACACACACATACATATATACACATACATATTTATGTATGTATATGTATGCATAAATACATGTATATACTTATACACACGCACACATTTCCATACACACATACTAATACATGCAGGTGACAGAATTTATAAGAAGCTGTCAGCAGGACAGTGTATCACAAATATGCACACGCATACATGCACACACATTCATACACACACACATGCACATTATATATATATATATGTATATATATATATATATATATATATATATATATATATGTGCAATTTCTCAGTCTTGAGTAATTTAGGTTCTCAAAACCAGAGACGAGAAAGCTAATTAGATGCCGACAGACACAATGGAAATGTCAAAAATATTTAAAGCTTTCCAAAAGTTTAGCATATATAAATACATTTGCACATGTCTAGACATGCAACTATATATATATATATGTGAACTTCCATACATAAAACAAAATAGACGGATCTGCACATAGACTGACCCCAAATACTTGCAGATATACACACATAGATGCATAACAACCCTGTTAATGCATTATTTACATTTGATGGATATTTGTCCTCATCTTGTTTGTTGTTAGCACAAAATTTCGGCTGATATACCCTCCAGCCTTCATCAGGTGTCTTGGGGAAATTTCGAACCTGGGCTCTCATTCCTAAGGTATTTTTCGATGTTATTATTATTATAGAGCGCGGGCTACTAACCCCGGGCAGTAACCTGAATAATAATAATGATAACATCGAAAAATACCTTAAGAACGAGAACCCAGGTTCCAAATTTCCCCATGACACCTGATGAAAGCTGGAGGGTATATCAGCCGAAACGTTGTGTTAACAACAAACAAAATGAGGACAAATATCCATCAAATGTAAATAAGGTAAATAATGTATATAATTCCTCATCTCTTAAATATAGACCTGTAAAGAGTAAATGTTTATATATTACAGATGAAAATAAGGAAGAAACAATTCGGCAACGACTGGACACCAAGTTGTATCAAATCAATGACGTAACACGGTGCGACAAACTGGCAAAAATCGTCAGAGAAAATCTGAAAATAATCTTTTGACTCAACCCGCTATATAAAATACATAGAATCCATATACATATATATATATATATATATATATATATATATATGCATGCTCGAAATGAAGAGTAGATTGACAGCTGACAACTAATGAAGGGTCCTTTCTCTGTGTTTACTTGTCCTGTTTTTCATTTTTCTCTCGTTGTTTACGTGTTATTTGCACCGTTGTTGACGTCCTGTACCCATATATACATATATATATATATATATATATATATATATATATATTCTTTTATTTGTTTCAGTTATTTGATTGCGGCTATGCTGGAGCACCGCCTTTAATCGAATAAATCGACCCAAGGATTTATTGTTTGTAAACCCATCACTTATTCTATCGATCACTTTTGCCGAACCACCAACATCGGTTGTCAAGTGATGGTGGGGGGACAAACAGACACACAAAAATGTGTGTGTATGTATATATATATATATATATATATACGCACACGACGGGTTTCTTTCAGTTTCCGTCAACCAACTCCACTCACAAAGCTTTGGTCGGCTCGAGGCTATAGGAGAAGACAATTGCCCAAGGTGCCACGCAGTGGGACTGAACCCGGAACCATGTGGTTGGGGTGTGTATGCGTTTATGAATGTAAACCACAACACCATGGCACATTCAATTTTAGCCAGTTAAGTAGACTATTACGAAGTGTATTGTGAAGTGTGAAAAAGTTTTGTCACACTTCAACGCTTGTACAACTTGGTCGAGGACAAAATTTTATTGTCAATGGTTGGGTCGCAATAGAACTACGAAAGTTCTTGACAAATGAAACTTTTAAAGAATATTGAAAAGTGAATGAGTTTTTCATGGTATTACTACATTTGAGCGTACGGTGGCCAAGTTATTTGGCAAACAAGTTGACATACATGGATATGATATATGTATGTATGTAGGTATGTATATAGGTATGGTTGTATATAAGTATGTATGTATGTATGTATGCATGTATGTATGTATGCAAGCATCTATGTCTGTCTGTGTATCTGTCTGTCCATCTATATATGTATGTATGCACGTAATTATGAACGCATGCTTGTAAGTCTATACACACATATCTGTGTATCTATATATCTATATATTATATATATGTGTGTGTATATACAAGCCTTTTTCTCTCTCCCTCTATACACACACACACACGTGTGCGTGTGCATCTGTGTATATAACTAGGGGTGTATACGTGCAAAAACATGTGTATATAATACAATTTTATTTATATACTGATGTTTTTCCGGTTTGATTTGAAAAACGATAAGACATGTTTACCAAACAGACGCCGCCATTCATTTAGTGGAGGGACTTTTAACCAGTTTCTAAAACTCATCCACATAATTTAATCTTATTATTTTCACTGTTAACATCTCTCCACCCACGGAGTTATTTTAGGGGAACTGTTGGGTAGACTCTTGTACAGAACCACATTTCTAGTGGCAGATTTATTTTTAGTGAGGGAGAAGGGTGCCTGGTTGTGTATGGGGGAGGAGAATAGCGAGTGTGATGCAAATAAATGTCCTACTCTCAACAGGAGACCTTCGACTGGACAACATAGCTTGATGCGAACAGTAAGGGTAATCCAGTGTTTACAGGATCACCCATTTGAGCTTTGGTCACGGATCTACCATCTTTTTTTTTTAATCTTGTTTTTCTCCTTTACTTGTTTCAGTCACATTGGCATGCGGCCATGCTGAGGCACATGTATATAATTTCTTATTACGCTCTGTACCGAACATTTTACTATGAAGCGCATGTATATTGAGTTGAGTTCGAACACCAAGCAATATATATTGCTATGCCTAAGCAGAATATTAATATATACATATACAGCAATAGGATCATATGAATCGGGGTTTGGTGGAGAAACTGACTTCTCACATACGGGACAAACATTCGAGAAAATTTTGGGGAAGCAACAACTTCGGATTTCGAAAACAATGAGATTACCAAATTAATTATGATGCCATATTAATTACTAGTTAATGATGACATTAATCACCCAAACAATAGTCAAAAAAAATTCTATGATATAACGTTTTAAATTTGTCGTCGTTATTTTTTCTTTCTTAAGGAATTCATCCAACACTGATATCTCCCCCAGTCAGCTCTTCTGATACACCCAAATCTCGTTTTCGATCGATATAGAAGATCCGGAGTTTTGCAATCATGTCTATATTTAGTATTTGATGTCATGTTTTGTACAACTTCTGGCAATGGATATTCCAACACACTCGCTATGGAATTTATTTATGACAAGATCAATCAGTAAGTATACGTGTGGCACTTCCGTGTCCGGTTTTAGCCAGACACGAAATCTAACTTCTGTACCATAAATCTCATCATAAACCTCCACTCCTCACGGTATCAAAATTTAGAGAATATCGCCAACAAATAGACACTTACGAGTGTCCAGACTGAATTTCACATCAGTGATTGAAAAACTGCAGCATAGTATCTTCCTATTTGAAAATTGTTTGGATAAAGAATGAATCAAAGTAACATAACGGTAACCTAAAGAACTTTCTGAATAAACTAGAATCAAAAGCGGCTTTGTTGAGAGTCACAATCAGGATTTCACGACGACCTTTTAAAATCTAAGAGTCACTACGGTGTTTAGCTCTTCCGGATCTCAACATATTTCAAGTGACGGAAATTATGATGAAATGAATGTGATCCACGTAATTCCACTGGCTCTGCTACTTCTTCAGGATAATATCAATGGTACTAGAATAAATTAACCAATTATGGTTTAATTTTAATTCAAAAATTAATTAGGCGAGAATTTTAGTTTGAAACTTTTGAAGAATGAGTTGTTTAGATTTTCTCTTTCTCTTACCTCTGTCACTCACCGATTCCAATCTTCGTATTATCAGTGTGTGAAAGGTTTATGCAATAACAACATTCTAATTTTGAAAACTAGCAAAAAGCGAAACCTGTTTACAAAGCAAAAGTGCTTGTTGTGATAAGGCCACGATGAAGTGGGTGGACCATGGGGTGAATGCAAAGCACAAAGCGTCCTTGTTAAATTAACTAAATACTATAAATAAGAAGCAAGTAGAGCAGAACTGAGAGTACTTGATAGTTATTATCGAAACTCGATCGTTTATTGCCCACCCCAACAAACTATAACACAATGGATTCATGCGGGGAACCGCAGTAACTAAGGCGAAGCTTCTGTGTTAACCGAGTCGTCATCGTTTTTGGAACCTATAACGCGTTTCCTTGGCGAGGAGGGAAACTGAAAAGTCAGATGTACATCGGAAGTGGACCTCACACATTGGACTTTAGAAGTTCTTGATATTAAAACTGAGGTTGTTTTAGAAAGACATAACAAATGATGTGAAAAGGTGTTTGGAATATTCCATTATCCTTCACGAAATGCCAGATATTAGAAAGATTGAGCTGTATTAAAAATTAGGCGAACCAGGGAAGCTTTCATAAAATTTTATTCAATGCCCTAACTGTAGGAAGTGTTTTTTTTCTCTAAGTTTCATTCCAAGGACTGCAACCATGCTGCACCTGGAAAGATGCATCATTACTCATGTCGATGCCCAGGTCACGCATTAATTTTGATTCGGGGATTGGAATTCTACCTGGGCCAGTGTATCCTATCTGCTTTTCATTGTGTTGGTAACGCAGGCCACGTTATTTTTCTCAGCCCGCCTGTATATTTGTTATCAACGAATTAGTAAAAAAAAATCTAATCGAAGAACTGAAAGTTGAGAAAACTTTTGGAGAATGTTTTTGATGGTACAACAAATATAAACGGTGTTGAAAGAGGTTTGGCAACAAGAATAAAAGACTTCTCTACGTGCAGTCTACACCCATTGTTATGAGGCCCTCTTAAATCTTATCAAAAATATACAAGATATGTAATGACCACCAACGTATTCTATGACTTGACTAATTATGAAGACACCGAAACATATCCGGGTATCTGTGCATCATTATCAAATGTAGAACTCAATACATTGATTAGAGTGCATGCATGGCATAATTGTTATACAGGAAATGACCGTCTACTCTAAGATTCGCTTTTGGCTGTTACTTCTAGCGCGTTGAAGTTCATTTGAGTCAAAGGGAATTTGTCGGAAGAACTTGTCTTTAGAAAGGTGAAAATTAATATCTATTTCTCCGAAAATTATTAATTTTTTTAAATAATGGGGGTATGTGTGTGTGTGCGCGCACGTACACACACATATATATGTATATATCATGGACTCTCCCGCCGTTTGGCTGCATATGAGGGTTTGGCAATTTTTTGCCAAACGATCACACAGGCGATTCGTTTATAGTGATCAAACGTTTGTTAGAAAATTACTATTTTTAAATCTCACAACGAGAGATATTCAGCAACAGTACTTTGGAGATTGTTTGCCAACATAACATGGCAGTCCTGGTTTAGGACGAATATTGCTGTAATTTAGCCACAGGATACATCGTCTCCAAGCTGGCTATACGGCACGATCTCTGTCCTTATATTTTCAAACAAGGACATAGATCGTGTCGTATAGCCAGCTGGAGACGATGTCTCCTGGGGCTAAATTCGTCCTAAACCAGGACATGTTATGTTGGCAAATAATCATTACATCAAATGTTTATGTTCACATAAGCTCACTCCCTCCATCACTATAAAAAAATCATGTGTGTGTTTGTTCAGTAAGAATTTGCCGAACGCTCATACGTCGACAAACGACACACACACACACTCATTGTTTTAAAAAATTAATAATTGTCGAGGAAATAGATTTTAATTTTCACCTTTTTTCTAAAGACAACGAGTTCTCCTTCCAACAAATTCCTTTTGACTCAAATGAACTTCGACGCGCCAGAGGCAACACACCATTTATACACACCGAAGTGCATTTATAGTGACGGGTGTATATATTACATACGTTTGTCCTGAATGGTAAACCATGCGTGAATAACCTGAAACCTCCTCGGACCAGCCAGGATTGCTTTACATCTTTACTCAGAAACAACTGACCTTTGACCCGTCATCTCCAATATAAGAGAACATTGCAACTTAATAGCTATTATTACATTTGTGTTATTGTTTGCTTTATTTCACCTCTCTCTCTATTTGTCTCTCTCTCCATTTCTCCCTATTTGTCTATTTCTCTCTCTCTCTCTCTCTCTCTATTTGTCTACCTCTCTCACTGTCTATTTTTCTCTCTCTCTCTCTCTCTCTGTCTGTGTTTATCCGTCTGTCACTGTCTCTTTCTGTCACTGACTGTCTCTCTGCCTCTGTCTCTGTCTATCCATCTCCCTGTCTGTCTCTCCCTCTATATCTATCTCTCCCTCTATATCTATCTCTCCAGTTTCTACTTTTTAAAAAATATGCGACAACTATTAAGAACAATCTCAAACAGTAGCAATATCCATTAGCCCCCTCCCCTTGCTACCTTTTCTATGATGGCATTGCTCGCACGGAAGTCATCGAAGTAGATTTTCTACAACTGGAAGTCTTTCCTGATGACAACACTTAACCTATTTCCAATCAAGGTAATATTTCCCCATTGCCAGACATGTTTATCACGGAAGATCGGAAAGGCATCGCTATATAACGATGAGGCTCGTTTACAATTGTCACGGGATGTCAAGACAAGGATACACGCATACACTTACAGATACAAATTTACAAACTTACCTACATGCACACATAAAATATATAAAACAAGGGGAAACAGAGTTTATGTGATAATCGCTGGGGAATAAGCTTGTGCATAGCTGGGAAAATTCTTGCGAGGGTGATCTTTAACCACATCAATAAAAATATAATAAACAGCACCTATCCTGAATCCCAATGTGGAACCAAGCTGGGAGAAACACAGTGGACATGATGTTTTCACTCCGACAAGTTCAAGAGAAAGCACGTGAATAAAATACCGACTTGTACATCGACGTGTGTGTGTGTGTGTGTGTATACGTATTCATGTACGTGTAAATCCCATCCATTTTTCCAGTCACAATTTGCTGGAAGATCCTGTGTGCTTACTGGTGAAACTCAGGGTAGCAAGAGGCTGACTCGACCAGAATAAATTATGATAGTATTAATCTCTACCATGGTATTGAGTACTCTTTCCGACAGTTAATAAACTAATGATTGACCGTTGACTGAACACTATTCAATTTTTTTTCTCCGTGTTTTTCTCCTTGTCTCCGTATTCTTTCTGTTGAAGAGCGTAGCTCGAAACGTCAAAGACTTTCCGTATTCCCGAGCGTCATACTAATATATACTTTTGTTATTTACACCACCTGTCCTCGTCTGTTGTTATTATTTGTATATTCTCCCATATATATATATATATATATAAATACACACACACACATACTCACCTTAGGCTTCTCTCAGTTTCCGTCGACCAAATCCACTCACATTGCTTTTGTTGGCGCAATGAACTCAATCGCGTGCAGTGAGACTGAACCCGGGGTTATGCAGCTGGGAAGCCTGCTTCACAATCCCACAGACACTCTTGTACCTTAATCCCATACAAAAACCTTGTCTATCACCCCCCCCCACCCCCATATAGGGATTTTCGAGAGAGGAGCAAATGAAAGCAATATGATGGAAGTGTTCCTTTCTCTTTGCATATAAAAATTTATTGAAAAGGAAAAATAACGAAACATTAAATAAATCTTACATCATTCACATAAACCGAACGATGCAGTGTTAAAGGTGAAGGAATGGCTTAGATGGCGCCACTATTTTACCTCCGGTTGTGAACAGACTTAAAACTCCACCAGATCATTAGGAATCCACCAGCATGGCTACCAACTGTCGCCAACTGTTGCGTGTTCGTTACTGGAGACACCGTAACCGAAGTTCCACTGTATTGATATATACTAATATTAAAGATCGATAGAGTCGTCTTCTCGTCCCTTTAAATCATTTAAGCTTTCTCACTAGTGAATGTTTAATCCGTGTGTGTGTTTGTGTGTCCTAGATTACCCGGTTTCCATGGCAACTAAGTGGCCGAAATCACTTTCTTTTCAACAAGGCGTCCATCTGTTGTAGGGTTCAAGGATAGCAATTTTTTTAGGGGGTGGGGCGAAGGGGTCAAGTCGATTACATCGACTCCAGTACTTGACTACAACTTCATTTTGTCGAACCCAAAAAGCTCAAAAGTAAAATTGACCTCGTCGGAATTTGGATTCAAACAAAGCCGGAAGATCTGCTGCCAAGCATTTTGTGTGACGCGCTGACGATTCTGTCTGTTCGTCGCTTCATAATGCGTGTGTGTGTGTGTGTACTTAGAAATAAAACAATGTTGTAAAGGAATGATATTTGAAGCAGCAGCGCTGGATGTTAAGAGAGAAACAGTGTTCAGCCGGTGTGATTGTATGGCTGTTAGTCACAACACAAAGCCATGATATAGTGCAGGCTAGCCATGTGTGAAAGAAGAGAGGGTTGCCCATTTGGAGGGATGGTGCTGGTCGTGGGAGGAAGAGAGAGGAGAGCCTGAACCAGTGTTGATGTTAAAGGGACCAGGAAATGGGTCCCGAAAGTACAGTAATTATACACAGAAGATCATGGGGAGTTAAATTATAGTGGTGGTGGTGGTGGTGGTGGGGTCGTGTACTGGTTGACCGCACGTACCCTTCATGACATAAACAGTATTAACAAGGAAGTGGAGGGTAGGGATGGGGGGGGGGGGGCGGGTGTTGCTGAACGTAGTCCTTCGACCTCCAAGAAATAGCAGCCAATTCTACTTTAAATCCCATTGTCTCAAAACAGGAAGGATACATTAAATAATGTAGTTTTAGAAACACTTATGTGACGGGATGATCTCAACTAGGGCCAAATAGCAGCAGCAGCAGCCGCAGCAGCATTTTATGACAAAACATTTAAATTTCTATTTTTCCACATTTTTATGTTGATTTCGGCATTTTTTTCTCATTCGACATTCTGTTGTCCAAACGACGTTTCAGCCGTGACCTTTCCATCTAATTTCCAAATATGTAATATCAAATGATATTTTCCGTATTCAGTGAGAAGGGAGTAATTTGAGGTAGATTTGACTATTAGTTCTAGCTGATCGACTGACAGTGTAGAGGATCCCTAGATGGTTCTGCCTGTCCTGCATGGGGCTAAATTTACATTAAATAACAACATAAAACATATAAACAAAGGAACCACTGTGTTCTCTCTTAGCTTGCTAGAAATAACAGCCAAACCTTCGTCAAATCACACATCGTAAAACCGAAATACATTGAAAGCAACGCACTAAATAAGGTAATTCTAAATACATTGTACTCAGGAACAAAGTGAAGATGGGCATGGTTGGCGCGTCTTTCATGATGAAAGACGCTCAGCCATGCCCAGGGATATTAAATGAGGGCTTGTTAAAAGGTTATTCTAACAAAAGCAAATATCAAAGACCACATAATCCTCATAATCACAAAATGCATTGCAGACCCACAGAAGCCCACTTCCACACATTAAACCTGCTAGATATAGCAGCCAAATTTCACTCAAATAACACCCTGCTATCTTAAAATGAGAATGACGCATTGGATAATGGATTCCTGGCGGCTCAATGATTAACAGATGGTCACAAGTGTAACGTCTTTGATCATATTGCTCGATAAGGACCGACCCTGGGCTTAACAACAACACCAATCACTATCGAAATTAAAAGACTATTTCTTCATTAAAGGACCACATTTTGATGCCATTGTAACCCCTGCCCCCACCTCGGACATCAGTGTTGCATCCATTTTCTGCACACTGAACCCCTTTTCTGCACACTTAACCACTAACCAGACATACCTTTTATCTTATTTTACTTCAATCAGTGGACTACAGCCATGCTAGGGCACCACCTTGAAGGGTCTTTAATCGAAGAGATCGACCCCCAGACTTATGTGTTTCCGTTAAGTCACATACTGAGACAATCGATCTTGTGTCTTATTTAATTTGTTTTCAATCACTTGAAGTATTTCAAATTTTCACAGGATGAATTAAAAAAAAAACACACAAAGTTTAATTTAGTTTTACATGCTATTAACGAAAACCAAATTACCTTTTCTTTTTTATTTCGAGAGAAACTTCTCAAAGTTTGAAGTACTTAAAGTTACGCAATTTTAGCCAATCGCAAACCTCCATTGCCGACGTGGCTGGAAGAGTGCACTCTTCTTAGGAGCCTATTTTGTTTCTGTATGCCGGATGCGACACTCGATTCTGCCGGAACTACGATTTACAGCGCCCTCTGGTGAGCATACTCGCCGGAGATACCACAGCTTCCAAGACGAGAACCACACTCAGCAAGCAGAAGGTACTCAGGCCTGCCTTAAATAAACAGCGCTGTGGTACTCTTCGTATCTCGGATGTGTATCTCTGGTAGTTCATTTCGCGCCGTAGGGATGAAAAGTGTGACTCCTACAATATGAACAACAGCATTTAGCTCCTAATTATTCATAATGGAATTAAACATTCAAAGTCATCAGCATCTTTCTTTTATCTATGAAACTTATTACTACGTACTTCCGGCGATACCAGATTTCCTGAAATCAACCAGGTGAGTGACTCCTCAACCTTCTGCTAATCTACCGCAAGATTTATCTGAAGGACAATTTGTATTAACAAAACATTCATCAAATAAAGAGCGTTCTTGCTAGCCTGAGATCATTGCAGCCTCGGTGGTACTAATTCAATGCAAAAGTCATTAACAGTATGTTTAGGGATGGAAACAGAGCGGTTAAAAGATACCTTTGATAGGCATAAAAATATTCAATTTCAAGGCTTTATGATTCTGTATTTGGTAACAATCCACCGGAAAATTATATTAGACATAACTACCGAGAGAGAGAGAGAGAGAGAGAGAGAGACACAGAGAGAGAAAGACAGAGAGATGAGAATTTCAGATACGTTACAGAAAGACAGACAGCCAAGGTAAGTAATACTAATAATCCCATAAATTCTTTTGACGCTGACTTCAAAGATAAAATAAAAAGATACGAAGTTTTATAATATTGTCTTTTTTGAAGACCTCTTACAGCGATTTCTTTATTACTAGATATTGAAACCGGGTCCTAAAATCACACTTTTGTCTAAAACCACTAGAATTGAAGGCAATAACTCCAAATATTTCTTTATTGTCAAAGACTTGAATTTAACCCTGCCACGAGCCCCATTTGGGGATCTGCTAAAAACAGTCTCACTCCCGATTGTTCCTTGTATTTAAAGTGAATTGCTTACTTACATTGCATTTGAAGAGGCGTGTTTAACAATATTCAATAATTAAAGTTTGTCATTATTAGTTCTGGATAATTCTAGACGACATTTTATGTCATAAATCGCAATTTTTGGACTACAAAAATATTGACTCTTTTGAAAACGTTTTTCTTTCTGCATTTCCCATCTATTATATCATTCGTTGATATTTCATACACATTCGCATTTGATACTATAGTTTCAAAGAAACTAAAATGTTTATTATTGCAATTGAATAGAAAAGGATAAATATGCTTTATTTCCCCATCTGGGACTTTTCGAAACATTTATCATAATTTCCAAAATAATTCACACATGAAAAAATTTAAATACTTTATATTATTTTGACTCCTAAGACACCTGGCAAAGCCAAGAAATATGAATAAAAAATTTGGCAGTTAATGGGTTAATAAAATTTGTAAGGAGGTACAGGGCCGTAGGATGGGTGAGTATGTACGATAGCTGTGATATAAAAACTGTAGAATTTTGAAACAATGGGTAAGTTGAAACAGTGATATAGTTAAAAGAATGACCTAACTGAAACTATAAATTAAATATAACTGGTTCTCCGTCGTTTACGACGGTGAGTATTCCAGTTGATCCGATCAACGGAACAGCCTGCTCGTGAAATGAACGTGAACATGACTGAGCATCCCGGAGGCACGCGTGCCCCTTGCCGTAGTTCTCAGGGAGATTCAGCGTGAACCAGAATGTGACAAGGCTGGCCCTTTGAAATGCTGATACTACTGATTTTTGCCAGCTGAATAGAGTGGGAAAATGTGAAATAAAGTGTCTTGTTCAAGGACACAACGCGCCGCCTGGAATCGAACTCACGACCTAACGAGCTGAATACCGTTAACCACCAAGCCACGCGCCTTCAAATGCGATGTGCTTCGAGAGTAAGTATATATCGTAGTAGTAGCGCAAGATTTTCACCAAGTTTGCCCGTGTAATTCGATACAACAGGTAAACTAGTGTTTACACAATTCTTTACGGGAAGAATAAAAAAGTAAAGGAAAAAAACTTAGCAGTCTATAATTAAAATAACCGTCTCTAATATTAAACGGAAAGTTTCCAGAATCTATTTTTAGTTATAAATTAGATTAAGAAGGAAAAAAGTCTTCCAGATCTAAACAACCATTAAATTATATATTTTTGGCAATTCATGTGTACTTGTTACTATTTCAAACGTGTGTGTGTGTATGTGTGTGTATGTGTGTGTGTATGTGTGCGTATACTTGTACACAATGTTCCTAGAATTTTTTTTCTATTCCAATTATTCTTTTCTTTTACTTGTTTCAGTCGTATGACTGCGGCCATGCTGGAGCACCACCTTTAGTCGAACAAATCGACCCTCCACGATTTATTCTTTGTAAGCCTAGTACTTATTTTATCGGTCCATTTCGCGAACCGATAAGTGACCGGGACGTAAACACAGCAATGGTTGTCAAGTGATAGTGGTGGAGGCAAACACCGACACAAACACAAACATGCGACGGGCTTCTTTCAGTTTTCATCTACAAAATCCACTCACAAGGCTTTGGTCGGCCCGAGGCTGTAGCAGCAGACACTTGCCCAAGGTGTCACGCAGTAGGACTGAACCCGGAACCATGTGATTGAAAAACAAGCTTCTTACCATACAGCCATGCTGGAAAAAAACCCAAAAAACTTCAGGGGACTGTCTTGGACCCGCTCCCTTTTGTAGTCTATGTAAACAACCTTTCCAGCGTCATAAAACACAGCAAAGTGAAAATATTTGCTGATGACTCTAAGCTCCAGAAAATTCTCAATGAAGAAGAAGACCGAACTCAACTCCAGTCTGATCTACATGCGGTGTGTCAATGGGCAGACAATAACAAAATAACCAAAGGAAAATTTGAGCTGATGCATTTTGGGAAAAAGACTATGCTAAAACAGCCATACTCTCTTTACAGAAACCTCTCACAGCATATAATAATATCAGAGACCTGGGAGTAATTGTCGATAATAATCTTAGTTGGTGAGCCCACATCAACAATAAGGTCGACATAGCTTGTAGGATGAGCTCCTGGATCCTAAGAACCTTCCGGTCCAGAGAACAAGGTGTCATCATTCCACTTTTCTCCTCTTTTATACGGCCACACCGCGAATACTGCTGTCACCTGTGGTCTCTCTATACAAAAAAAAAAAAAAGTTTCGAAAATTGAATCACCCCAGAGGTCATTCACTAAACGAATGAAGGGCATGCCTGATCTCGATTACTGAGACCGCCTTAAAGCATTGAAACTATCCTCTCCAGCGCCGCTGCGAGCGATACATCATTTGCACGATGTGGAGAATATACCGCCAGCATTTCCCAAACAACCTCAACGTTAGCCTTCATCCAAGTCTAGGTCCACGGGCCATCCGTCCCCTACTCAATTCAGGATCACAACACATAAATACACTGCAGCAAAATTTCTTTTCCTCAACAGGTCCTGCCCTATTTAACATTGTCCCGAAACATATCAAAGAGGTAAAGGATCCCATCACCTTTAAACGGAATCTGGACAAATTTCTCCAAGGAATACCAGATGAGACACATACCTGGATACAACTCATTCAACAAGAACTCCCTAGTCGAATGGACTTTGATACCACAAAAATTGACTTAGAAAGGATTTAGATAATCCAACCAGGTGGTGCTATTAAGTTAGACATGGCTTGGAGTAATCTTTGGTCGAAACCTAAGTTTTATATATGTGTGTGTGTGTGTGTGTATGATCATGTCGTATAGCAAGCTGGAGACGATTTCTCCTGGGACTAAATTTGTCCTAACCAGGACTGCCATGTTATGTTGGCAAACAATCCTTACTCCAAAGTACTGTTGCTGAATATCTCTCGTTGTGAGATTTAAAAATAGTAATTTTTAATAAATATGTGTTCATAAATGAAGAAAATGATGTAATGCAGGATAAGTATATGAAATATTATGAGAAAATATTAATGCTAATGTATATGAATAATGTATATATGAATAATTTTTGAGACTTCTGCACCAAAGAGCGTCTTTCCTCGTTCATTTCTTGCCACACCCAACTACACCAGCAGATGTCGTGTTCTTGATAATCACTGGTGTAAAGTCTCGACTAGGAATACATGGGTAGCTCTGCCAGTCTTTTTGTATGTCTGTCTGTGTGTCTCACTGTACATCATGCCAGTCTGGGTCAGTGTTGCAATCCTTCACTTGCCAGACATGTCGTCTGAAAGGGTTATACGCACCGCATCAACGTTATTTACTTACGGGTACATCTACAAACGCGGTCTTACATCATAATTAACTATCGTATGCATGCATGTATGTATGTATGTTATTCTTTTTCTCGTTTCAGTCATTTGAGTGCGGCCATGCTGGAGCACTGCCTTTAGTCGAACAAATCGACTCCAGGACTTATTCTTTGTAAGCCTAGTACTTATTCTATCGGTCTCTTTGCCGAACTGCTAAGTTATGGAGACGTAAACACACCAACATCGGTTGTCAAGTGATGGTAGACACACGCACACACACACACACACACACACACACATATATATATATATTCGACGGGCTTCTTTCAGTTTCCGTCAATCAAATCCACTCACAAGGCTTTGGTTGGCGCGAAACTATAGTAGAAGACACTTGCCTAAGGTGCCACGCAGTGGGACTGAACCCAGAGCCATGTGGTTGGGAAGCAAGCTTCTTACTACACAGTCACGACTGCGTCTTATTAAGTTTTATTTTAAGATTTCTTGCCAGTAGAGCAAGAGCTGGTTTCTAGCCTAGATCTAAGGCTCCATCTTTGGGATGTAGTTAACAGAAAAATTCACATTTAGGACTCGAGAAAAGTCTTGAATATTTTTACTGTTCCACTCATAGATTGCACTTGTAATGTACGAATTAGCCGGTCGATTTCTCTTTCTGAAAATTCCAGTTTATTCAGATTCTCCTTTAAGCATTTATTAACAAAGCCTAGTGCTCCTAGTCAATTTAATCACCGTCGCTGGTAGATAGTGGAAATAAATAAATGGACAAAATCCTTTCACTTTAATAAAAAGATTAAAAAGGTATGGAAGACCTTACACACAAAAAACTATGTCCATGTACATCCATTTACGCGGGCGCTCTGAGAAAAATGTTACAGTGCATGACCATCCTTGGGACATAAGGTGCATATAAAGTTTGAAAATCGGTTGAGAATTGTGGAAATGTATGCGTTAGTCATTATACATACACTGTGATCTATATATACATAGTATATATACATATATATATATATATATATATATATAATAGGAAGGGTTTAGGATACTGATGATTTAAACTAAACGGTGCGGTGTGTGAGTGCTCCAACTGATAAGCTACTAGTATCCAAATTCACAACGGGGGCTGGAGTTGGGGATCCGTAGCCTACTTCCGAGTCAATTTTTTTGTTTTGCCTCTTCCTTATATATATATATATTATATATATATATATATATATATATATATATGCATATATACATATATACATATGCATATATACATACATATATGGATGTAAATACCTACATATATATGTATATACATGCATATATGGATACAGGACATAAAAAAAAACGTAGACAGAATGAGAAGCGAGAACATAAAAAAACAAAAACATAGAAAACGAACTTTTTTTTGAACAACGAAAGAAAGAAACGAGACAGGCAGGACGTCAAACATTAAGGCAAGGCAAATATCTCAAGTCATATACAATATTATTATAGAAAGAAATTAGAAGTTGTTGACAAACAACGGCAGTAAATCTATTCAGCTGAATACACGTCTTTGATTGGTTGAAATTACCGAAATACGACTACTTTAACACGAAATAACTTTGAAAATATAGACTTTTCTCAACAACATTAAGAGTAAAAGTTGTTTTATATGATACATTCTACCAGTGTCCGAAGTTTGAAAGTGTTTAGTTACAAAAATTAATTTCTTGATCAGCCGTTCAAAGGGAAAAGATCCAGATATTGCCTTGCTTTAATGTTTGACGTCTTGTTTAACTATTATGTATCGGAAATCTGCAATGGCTCCATAACTCCAGTAATGAATTACAGCACTTACCTAATCGTTTAGATCACCTGTGAACTAAACTCCCATATGTATATATATATGAATAAAACATTCAAACTTGAATATTCATACGGTAAATATAAGTAATCGATAATATCAGCAACAACAATATAGACGGTTAACAGGTATCGAATAGCGTTAAATAGCTATAAAATCTTAAAATTAGCGTTAAGCATCAGGGCGTTCATGCGCCATATCCGTTAGAAATAGGAGTTAAAACCCCAAATTAAACCGCCGAAAAACTGAGCCGGGCTGATGAAGAATTGAGGCCCAGAGGGCCAGAATTCCGCAACCTAGGTACACGAATATCTGAGTAACATTATCTACAAAGGTATGTTTTGAATTCTTTAACCGTTTGGCCTGCTTAAGTTTGTCTCCTGTTTTATATCTTCCGTCTTATATCTCAGTTTTTCGGCGATTTAATTTGGGGTTTTAATACAAGAAATTTTTGAGGCCAATAACATTTATGGAATTAAAAAAAAAACAGTTGTTTAGAGAGATTTTAGAGAGTTCTTTCATTTACCTCTGAAATGTGATGACTTCTTTCGGTGAGCTCTTCATCTTCCTTTTTTGACTGGACTCTTGTTACTTCTAAATTCACAATACCATTCCGCCTTCTTTACGTTGACAAGTTCACTATTTTCGCAACCAGTTCAAAACAGCGATCGCATGGCACCGGCTAGTACATAAAAACCCGCTCACGTCGACTTTCATCAAGTCGTACATCGTCATTCAACCCGAATTAACTCACCACGTGGACAATAGTAGTTTTTCTTCGCTTACACCTTAAAAGCGAGCCAAAATCAAACCGCCTACGCTTTAAACAGTCACGTGACCACAGAGTTAATTTTTTTCGTCTTCGCTTGCAAAACCAGAGAGTGGTGTTCTAATTCACGTCGTACGGATGAGAAATTATATGAATATAATTTTTTTTTCGTAACAGTATGCATGTATGCATGCATGTATGTATGTATGTATGTATGTGTGTGTGTGGAATTTGAACTCAGAACGTAATGGCAGACGAAACACCGCTAAGCATTTCGCTCGGCGCGCTACTGATTCTGCCAGCCAGCCGTAATCTGCGTGTAGCATCCGAACTTATACGAATGTGCATGTGTGCTCAGATGTACATTTACACATTCGCGCACACACGGAGACACACATGTACACACATGTGCGCACACATATATACACACACACGCACACAGACACACACACACGGACACACACACACACATACGCGTGCACACCTTTATCTCCATGTACATATGCGCACGAGCACAAGCATTCGCACACACAAGTGTGCACGTGTACATAAATGCACATGCACGGGTGCACATGTATATGGGCGCGCACCGGCGCACATGTACGCCCACGCACACATCCATTGAGTCAATCCTGTAGCTCTTCTGATGTCAGAGTTGATAGTATCAAGAATACGCTTGCTAATGGTACCCATCTCGCTTTTAGAGGGGTTGATCAGCCGGGATTTGGAGTAGGAATGGAAATTAGGCGTATGGTCCTTAAGTGAAATGGATGGGGGGTCCGCGTTGCGAGGCACTCCACGTGGTCCTCTACCTCAAGCAGGGTCGCCAGCTCCTTTGCTTCTGTGTGTATGTCATTGTATGTGGATTTAGGGGTTTTCTTGTATGTTTCGGTAGTGGCGCTTGTGAGGAGTCGTGAATGTGTGGAAATGTTAGTTTCATAAATATTGTTTGCTTTGTCTGTGAGACTTTGTAGATTGGGAAACTGTTTAATACTGGTCATGTATGTGTGTGAGTGTATCAGCGTGTACACGTCTACAAAGGTATGTTTTCAATTCTTTAACCGTTTGACCTACATTTCCACATTCGTTTGACCTACATTTACACATTCGCGCTCACACACGCACACAGAGGCACACGTGCACACACACGCGTATGTACAGATGTTATATGTATGCATGTGTGCGCGCTTTTGTTTTTCATCGCTCGATAACTGGTGTTTGCTTTCGTCACATTTCTAGCGGTTCGGCAAAAAGGAGATCGATAGATTAAGGAATAATTCCAAGATTAAAATTTTGTAGTGAGGTCAATTTTATCGACTAAACTCTTTATGGTGGTGCCCCAGCATGGCCTCAGTCTAATGATCGAAACAACTAACTAAAGTAAACGGATATACGAATTTTAAGGAAATAGAATCAAGATGGTTACGAGAATGGAATCAATCTACTTTCTTTGACTCAAAGATATCTGTATCAGCCATGATAACCGTATTTCATCGAAATTCCATCGTTACTCTTTCATTATATCGGTATCCCAGCGTGGGTGCCTCTATTTAGACTGGTTCCTTTAAAACAGATGTCACTGTAATAAACATGGTTTCCATGTTGTTTTTTTGAAATGTTTATTCGAGAAGAGTTTTAAAAAGCCATAATGCTTTCGTTTAGAGTTTAGAGTATCAAGAAATGGTCTATATTCCTCGACGAGTTCCTGTTAATTTATTTAATGTTGTTTTGTTTAGATGAGAAGCTTTTAATTGTCGCGGATTTTCTTTCGCTTGTAAAAGAATATCGAGTTTTGACCATCCCGAGAAGAACACAAACATTGTAAGAAATAACACAAAATACCCACAAAACTATTAATAAATATACAAAATCAAACTAAACCCTTAATAACAAAAGGGCAAGTTTGTAATAGGTAATGTGACCCGTTAAAAATAGCAGTCAAACATTCATGCAGCACACGTTTGTCAGTGGCGAAGTCGCAGTTTCAAAAGAAGAAAATTTTGACACCATATTACAAAAAAAAAAAAGGCAGTGAGCTAACAGAATCGTTAGCACGCCGGACAAAATACTTAACTGTATTTTGTCCGTCTTTATGTTCTGTTATGGGGATAATAGTAATAACGGTACACCCATTTCACGTGACGAGTGGTATGTGTTGGTCGTTATAAATACTGTTAGTCAGTGTCAGTATAAAGAGAGAGTACTAAGTCGACGGTCATAGATAGTCGTGGTCTTTACTTGTCTAACTAACAATACAGCCGGAGTGGGCGTTATAACAGTCCGACATAAGGATTACAACACGTTCTGAGTAGAAATTCTGCCTAGGTTATTTTTGCCTTTCATCTTTTCATGGGGAAGGGATGTCGATAAAATAAGTCCCCGCCAAACACTGGAGTCGATGTAATCGATGTAATCGATTAGTTTGGAGTTTGAAGTGGAAGGAAAGGTCTGTACATACCGATACAAAAATATATATGAATACGAATCAGACGTTCATTTCTGATGTGAATGTCATGTGCAGCGATAGAAGTAGATGCTATTGTAAGGTTTAAAAGACAATTCTAAATAGATTTCGAGGTTACGCTGTGGTTGAGAGAGAGAGAGGGAGAGAGGGAGAGAGAGAGAGAGGGGGGAGAGAGAGGGAGAGAGAGAGAGAGGGAGAGGGAGAGAGAGAGAGAGAGAGAGAGAGAGAGCGGAACAAACTGACTTATGGTACACATAGGCATACATCCATGTGTGAGTGTACTACACACAAACATATATGTAATACACTCAAGCATACACATGCAGAGGCATATATATATTCTTTCACTTGTCTCAATCATTTGACTGCGGCCATGCTGGAGCACTGCCTTTAGTCGAGCAAATCGACCCCAGGATTTATTCTTTGTAAGCCTAGTATTTATTCTATCGGTGTCTTTTGCCGAACCGTTACATTACGGGGACGTAAACACGCCAACATCGGTTGTTAAGCGATGGTGGTGGGGACAAACACAGACACACAAACACATGCACACACATACATACACCCCCTACATATATATATCCTTATATTGCAGAAAAATTTGTTAGCGGCCATATAAAGATGTTCTGTCCTATTTATGCTATTCAGCATTATTATTATGCGTTTGAGAGTAAAAGTATTTCCATATCTGTATATCTCAATATACCTTAACACTTCTAAAAAAAGCAAACTTTGTTTACATATATCGTATTTATATATATGTATATATATATATATATATATATATATATATATATATATATATATATATATATATATATATATATATATATATATATGTGTGTGTGTGTGTGTGTGTACCCATATACATACATATATATATATACCCATATACACACATATAATATATATATGGTATATACATGTTTGTGTATGTATACACGTACATACACGCATACGTACACAAACACACGCATACGCACCACACACATATCGTTATTTAGACAGAAGCTCGCTCCACACCGTGCCATCCAATTTAGCAGCGATAAATCTGACCACGTGGCCTTCAACCCCATGAAGAAGAAACAGCATGTTAAGGATCCGCTTACCCGTTTCCTAAAATAGCTCTATAAAAGAGCGACTTAAAAACATTGCCTAGCTTAAGGCACAGATGTTGAGATGGAAACTTAAACAGAACAAACGAAAAGAGAAAAAAAAATCCGTTTTCTTCCCAAACTTTAATATTGTTTTGTTTTTTCTTTTTTCTTTTGTAGCATGGTGAAAGACAGACTTCATTATCAGGAAATTAACCAAACACTGTTAGACAGAACGGAACCCTGAGAAAGTAAAGAGAATTCTGGCTTTTCAAGAAATGGGGTTTTAGTAAGGAAACATTATTATATGTAAACTCCAACACTTCATGTCTGTCTCTGTATTGTCCCCCTCATCCTTCGCCCTTGTGGCAAATAAATAAATTATCATTATTATTATTATTATTATTATTATTATTATTATTATTATTATTATTATTATTATTATTGAGTGAGAGAGTAGTAGATGCCATCAAAGTGACACTGGGGTAAAATATACGAAACCCAGTACACCCATCATGACTACCCTCTTGATAAGGGCATACCAGGCACATGCGTTACAATTTTCGCCAGGGAGACTTTACTATAGCGTCGTATATTATCGACTGCTATTTCCAGAAAATATTGGTGCATTGTTGTACCACTATCCTATATTTACTATATTTATACTTTAACCTGATGGTGCTTTGTTTTACTGGGAAGCAATACTACTGTATTGCATTATTTAATAATTCATATATATATATATATATATATATATATATATATATACATACATACATACATACATACATATATATACATACATATATATGTATTTTATATATGTGTGTGTGCGTGTGTGTGTGTGTGTGTATGTGTGTGTGTGAATGTGTGTAGAAAATGAAATACAGATGGAATATACGAGAATTTATTATTAATTACAACAATTGTTTCGACACATCTAGCATCGATTCCTCTTGGAAATTGGAAACAACTGGTTCAGGAGCATCCGGTGGTGCAGATGTATCTCGTCGGGTGATAAATAAATACAACTCGTTAACAGATTAAAAGGGCTCCGTGGGAAAACTCATTTAAATAAAACGGTTGAGAACCACTGCCAAAATGCAAGGCAATTCTCCACAAGAACTCTCTGTGGACACTATCAAGTACCTTTTCAAAGTCAATAGCATTTAGATTCAGTGGTCTTCGATGTTGAATGCACTTTTCAATAAATGATATTTCTGAGTATAAAGATTTGCACAGAGCAGAATCGGTTGTTTCGAAATCGAGTTTTATGCTTTTGTAGCACAATATGTAGAGACGCCTCCAGCTTGTTTTGAAGCACGAACGTTAACTCGGCCTTAGTTACTTATATCCAACCACGCCGGCACTAAGCCCAGAAGAAAGCAGGAACATATTTCACATACAGAATATCATGAAAAAAAATCTACGTAAAAAGAATTATGTGGTGAATATGAAACAATATTAATCAATAATTAATATTATAGTAAGGCGGCGAACTGGCAGAAACGTTAGCACGTTGGGTGAAATGCTTAGCGGTATTTCATCTGCTGTTACGTTCTGAGTTCAAATTCCGCCGAGGTCAACTTTGCCTTTCATCCTTTCGGGGTCGATAAATTAAGTACCAGTTACGCACTGGGGTCGATATAATCGACTTAATCCGTTTGTCTGTCCTTGTTTGTCCCCTCTGTGTGTGGCCCCTTGTGGGCAGTAAAGAAATAGGTATTTCGTCTGTCTTTACGTTCTGGGTTCAAATTCCGCCGTGGTCAACTTTGCTTTTCATTCTAATGGGGGTTCGATAAATTAAGTACCAGTTGCGTACTGGGGTCGATCTAATCGACTGGCTCCTTCCCCCAAAATTTCGGGCCTTGTACCTATAGTAGAAAAGAATATTATAATAATTATTTTGTCAAAAATGAAGACAATTCCGGACATGTTTCGATCTAATTATGATCTTACAATGCACGCATTTGACTGTAATTTCCGACATAAGACAAGTTATTAATTAATATTGTTCTGTCTAACTCATTACATAACTATTTCTAGTTAGCTATTTATTATTCCATACATTAACTATATTAACACCGACTCAACTATTGCATTCTTGTTGTGGTTAACATCTATGAGTGATTTATTCTTCAAACAACTCAGACTTTGTTGTTCTGTATTTCATAACCTGCTAGATTTTTAATAGTTTTCCAATCCATTCTGTATCTCTAGATAAACACATGCTACCATACTTAATGAGTCGATACAAAACTAATTTGTTTTAATTGAAGTTATAAACAACAATAAGGAGAAACGTCGTTGGTGTGAATGAAATTTCCGCTTCAAGGAGAAAGGGAGAGAACCCTTCAATTTCAATTGAACCAGCATTAAATAGTGATATGTAAAGTCGAGGATTTGTCATCATCGTCATCGTCGTCGTCGTCGTCGTCGTCATCATCATCATCGATGTTGAGGATAGAGACTTTTCTCTTCGGTTAAGCCCCTATTTGTTCCACGTACTTCTCTAGATTTCTACTCACTGTTCCCAGGGCTCGACAGCTATTGGTACTACTACCACCTTTTTCAGCGACCACAACTGCTTAACCTCCCAAGCTAACCTGTAATATGTATCTGCTTTTCTTTCTTCCTTATCGCATACCTTGTTGTCAGCTGGGCATGCTATATTTATGATCCAGGATCGTTTGCTTTCTTTTTCAATTAAGACAATGTCTGACTTCCTATTCTCAATCTCATGGTCGCACTCAATCATAAAATCCCATAGGATCTTTGCATTATCATTTTCGATGATGCTTTCGGGTTTATGTTCATACCACTTTTTGCTCTGTCAAGTCAGGTCCATACTTATTGCAAAGTGTCCCATGGACAATCCTTGCTATATTGTCATGACGTCTCTTATATTTCTTCTGGGTTAGTGGCGTACATTGACTGGTAACATCCCAAACAGTTTCACTATTTTGTTCACAAATTCTGCACTCCTCATTTTCTGATGTGATGTCTATTCTGTATTTGATGTAATTGGTTCTTAATGCTTGCTCTTGGGCAGCACAGATTAAAGCCTCCGTTTTCGGTTTTAAAGCACTTTTAGTCATCCATAGCCCTCTTTTTTCTGTGTCTGTCTTACCTTCAACATCTCTATGAAATTGTCCATTGGAGTTCCTGGAGTCTTGCATGCGTTGCGGGCTTACTACCTGCAGCCTACGGTACCATGCTATTCGTTCTTTTCATCTATCTAATACTTACCTGATTATTCTGGCCGTGCCAAGGAGGCAAACTTTTTGTAACAGTTCTACTGGGAATTCTATTCCAGTTTCTTTTATATTCCTCTTGATGCCTTCTGATAGCGTTCCCAATGACCCAATAATAACTGGCACTATCTTCACCTTCTTCATTTTCCATAGCCGGGCTAGTTCGTACTTAAGAGAGTGGCATTTATTTTTTTGCCCTCCTTCTTGACTATTGTTTGGTCAAAGCAGGACACATCATTAATTATATAGCACCTGTGGTGCATCTTGTCGACTACCACTAGGTCCGGTCTGTTATGCTCTAGCACCTGATCTGTTTGGATTGGGAAATCCCAGGGGATTTTGGTAGTCACTAATATTCTTCTTCTTCTTCTTCTTCTTCTTCTTCTTCTTCTTCTTCTTCTTCTTCTTCTTCTTCTTCTTCTTCTTCTTATTATTATTATTATTATTATTATTATTATTATTATTATTATTATTATTATCGCCCATGTGGAAAATAAACGAAATAATAATCATTATTATTATTGTTATTGTGGTTATTGTAGACGCAGCCTATTATAAGAAATTGATATTTATTATAAATTGGATTTTTAATCAGGAACCGAGATAGACCGGATGGTTTACTTTTAAAGCAAAGCGGTGCAACAAAACGAATAAATCACTTTAAATGCCAATTTGTAACAGAATATTTCTAGTTTTATTTGAATTTTTTTAAAACTCCAAACTCGATCCGATTCTTGAAGCGGAACAGGAAAATGTGCGAAACACGTTAAATGTTATCGGATCTAACAAAGAAAGGAGTGGTTACTGCGAGATTGGAATAGTGAAGAAGCCACGAGGCCAGATTTGAAATTCTGGTGGGTGTAGATGTTAGAAATATAGAGTTTATGATTTGGTTTTTACTTACTGCCAGACAGATAACCAAGTGAGATTTAATTGGAATCTATTTGCCATTCTTATTCTATATTTCTTTCCACCTTCCGATTGCACTAGCGTTCATTCTATGGCAGACACTCACTCATCCCCAGGACTTATTCTTTGTAAGCCTAGTACTTATTCTATCGGTCTCTTTTGACGAACTGCTAAGTGACGGGGACGTAAACACACCAACATCGATTGTCAAGCGATGGTGGGGAGACAAACACAGACACACAAATATATACATACATACATAATACATACATACATACATACATACATACGTACGTACGTACATACATACATACATACATACATACATACATACATATATATATATATATATATATATTTGTGAAAAGGGCGGACGTTGTCTCACAAGCAGTTGCGCAGGCAAAAGTGTTAGCAAATGTGGTCAGATTGACCTGAAAATTTGCAGACGTATGTTAAAAGTGCTGGGGAGTTTGCATGGCAACTTTGAGTTTGCTCAATTGAAAGGCGTCGCCTCTAGGGCAAAATTCCTCATCTTTAAAATGTGGTCCAAGTACACCCGAGTGAAATCAGCTTATAATACTAGTATATATATATATATATATATATATATATATATATATATTTGTGTGTCTGTGTTTGTCCCTGTACCCTCGCTTGACCACCGATGTTAGTGTGTTTACGTCACCGTAACTTAGCAGTTCGCCAAAAGAGATTGTTAGTATAAGTACTAGGCATACAAAGAATAAGTCCTGGGGTCGATTCGTTCGACCGAAGGCGGTGCTCCAGCATGGTCTCAGTCAAATGACTGAATCAAATAAAAGAATATATGTGTTGTGTGTGTGTGTGTATGTGTGTGTGTGTGTGTGTGTGTGTGTGTGTTTATATAAGTATGCTTGTATATGTGTGTATACATACATATTTATTCAATGTCACCATGACAAATATAAGTGATTTCCGTGTTAATGTGAAATTACGGACAACCACCATTATTTTAAGCCATGAATATTTGTCAATGATTATTTTGACATTTTGGCAAATGTCAAAATAACAGAAGAGTTTCTAGATAAATGTTTGTTTTAAATAATCTATCCACACTAAAACCGCTTCAGTGGGCCTCATACGCTGCAATTAAGCTGATCCACTTCAAAGTTGTAGGTCAAAGATAATGGAAACGTATTATCTATTAATGACCGAACAATAACCTCCCCCACTTGAAGAGAGAAAATGCACAAACGGACTGATTTATTTCATAGGTGTGTTAGATTTCAAAGTTAGCGGTTGGAATATATTTGGAAATTTCTGGAAATGAAAGAATTGATTGAGCTCAATGCTTCGGTCGTCCTCTAAAGGAAGTTAGTTACAAAAAAAAAAAAAAAGGCCAGAGTTTCTGTGTTTATATTCTAGAATCACAGGAATTATTTTAGCGAGTAAGGCCAGTCGTAACGACTGCGGAGGACATTTGATGTTAGGTTCATATGGCAAGTTTAAAGCGTTTGGAAGTTTGGTGCGTCTAGGCTTTCAGCTTTTATTCCTTCCAGTTGATTGGTGACTTGATTCGATCAGAAATATCTTGCTTCCTAACACCTATTTGTACATGTATATAATATACATATATAAGTACAGGACGTCACCAACGGTGCAAATAACATGAAATACCTAAACAAACGCGAGTAAAACGAGGGAAATACGTAAACAACGAGAAAAAAAAACATGGAAAGCAGCTCAAGTGAACACAGAGAAAGGACCCTTCATCAGTTGTCGGCTGTCTATCTACTCCTCATTTCGAGCATTCATATATATGGACCAGAACAGTTTGATTCAAATTCCGTGCTACTTAAATTTTCAAGGTCCACTGGAAATTCGAATGAAAACAGAGGTACAGAAAAGTCCAAGATGGCTACCGGCGGATGGGCTACAAATGGTCAAGGAAGGTCATGTGATGTCACAGTTTTAATGCTGGTAGTACAGCAACAATACTTCCTTGGGAAAAAGGCCGCGTGGTGAACAGGAAATGGACCACGTGGGCGGGTTGGTGCGACTGAGTCTATAAATAAGAGAGTAAGCATATGAACTTCTATGCGCGTATACGCAAATGTATGTGAGTGCGTGGGTGTATGTATGCATGTATGTATAAGATTGTGTGGATATATGCGCGCGCATGCAGATGTGTGCGTGTATACCTGCATGCGTATGTGTATGTGTGTGCATGTGTAGGTTTGTGCAGATGTGCGAGTACGTACGTATATATGCATGAGTGCGTGTACGTATGTGTGTATGAATGTGCATGTACGTATGAAATTATGTAGATACATGCCTACAGACGAAAACGGACGTGTGTATGTGTGTGTGTGTATGTATTTGTTTATGCGGATGTGCGAGCGCGTACGTATATATGTCTGTGTGTATGTATTTGTATGTATTTGTGTATGTGTGTGTATACATATGTTTGCGTACATGCATATGCACGCGTGCGTGCATGCATACTGGTGTGGGTGAGCATAAACAAGGAGTGTGGATTTGCCGGTGGACAGGAATACACCGGCGATGGGGGGGGGGGGGGGTTATCGGCCCTGTTCATGGCGGTTGACGACGGTGACATTGCAGCAGCTAGTACAGGGAAACAACTGGTACTAAGGTGTTAAATCCGAGTTGTCGACGGCCAGTTGCTTGAAATTTGCTAGAAGGGTGACAGCGATAGAACTGACCGTATTTCCTGTTGATGGATACTGCGAGTTGGTAAAGGTTGTGCAGTCTTTCATGGAAGCAGAACTACTAATTACGGGCGCCGGGTAAATGTGATGGCGCCCTGTCGACGATAGTGCACTTGATGCCAGGTGTTTCGTTTCGGAGGCCACGGAGTCTCCAGAGAAAGTGAGACAGGGAAGTAGAATTCTTTCTGTCTCTGCATCTGAGTGAGTGCATGTGATGTGAGTATCTTCCTTTGAATTCGTTGGCTGTCATACCCATATAGTCCCTAGTGATGCCATTGAATGGTATGAATATTGCTCTGTAGACTATGGCCCTGGAGAGGCAGGATCCTCCTTGAAGGCAGATGGTAGGGTTTCGGAAGTTGCAGGTTGGTGGTTGTGTGTGTGCATTTTTGCGTCTGTTGATGCGTGCAATATTAGATGCGATGTTGTCTAAGCAGGCGTAGGTCACCTTGACAGTGTGGGGGTTAAAGAACTTGTTATACATTTGGCCTCTGGGGAAATGCTTCTTAATTAACGACAGGAAGTTCCTAGCTACGTTGGTAGAAACTTCTAGGTTGAACGGGAGATTGAACCAGATACTTTTTCTCTTCTTAATCCACTTGGGGTGTGGGGAGGGGCTTTGGAGCTCCTCCCCATAGTGAGCTCTGTGAACTCGCTCCTAGCGAGAGCATCGTTGTAGTGGGTGGGAGGAAGCCCTATTAAAAACCCCCCTGTTGGCCGAACAAGGTTTCTACTTACAGCGGGGATGGGGGGTGATTCAAGTTTTTGTGGATATATTACGTTTCCTCATTAGGCTTCCTGTAGGAGAGGGAATATGTTTCCTTAAACATATTCCTCTCTCAGACACTTATTGTAGTCGTCCTTCAGCTTTTCTAAGCCCTGTAAAAAAGAATTCGGAAGGTTGGGTCTCCAGCCAGGCCTTTCGCGACACCCATAACATACACACAATACACACACACGCACGCACACACGCACATGCACACATACACACACACGTACGCGTGCACACAAACACATGCACACAAACGCATACCAGCACACACACACATAGACACACGCGTTCACACACACACACACACACACACACACACACACACACACACACGCATATGGTGGAAATGAACGATCATAAAACAACTGGAAACAAGCGAGGAATATTTCCGACTTTCACTATGTTTAAATAACCATTTCCAATCGCTTGCAGATCCTTTCATCATCAGATGCCCACACTGAATTCATTTCAACTTTATTGAGCTCTTTTTATTGCATCAAATCCTGATTCCGTATTGACCCTTCAAAGACTGCATTGTGTAGAGTAAGACAACCTTCAGCCTTAATTCTTACGGTAAATCGTCAGCGCATTCAGCGCACCCACAAGCACACACACACACACACGAGACGCATCTTATTAATAAACATACAGTTTAGTCTGACTGCGAAGTGTACGAAAAGTAGTTACGCCACAGTTTTTATCTCTTCGTAGACAGAAAAAAAGGCGCCATAGCACGATCACATGGAGACATGTAGGATATGGTACATGTGAAAAAAATCTGATTGATTTAAATTTAGAATATTTCCCTGCACTAAGAGCATTGCACCAAATGGCTGGCTAATATATTTCCTACACTACAGACACACATGCATACGTATACATACATACATACATACATATATACATACATACATACATATATTCATACATACATACATACATACATACATACATACATACATACATACAAGTACATACATATATTTAAACATATGAATATACACTCTACCCGCAGGCACGCACATGAACACATACAGGCACTTATACATAAACACATATGTATACATTCATATACACAAAAACACATGTTTTGCCGTATATATATGTTTGCATGTTTGAGAGTATATAAACTATTGAAATGGCGACGAAAGCGTTGATGAGGTGTCAGATGTCGAGTCTAATGGCTGATGTAAGGAACAGTAATAGAAATCTCCCACTGCGCCTCCCATTGGCTTTTATTTTTTGTGAATTCTAATGACTTTATCAGCGGCAAAATCCCTTCTGCTCTCGGTTGTATGTAAAGTAGTACACTAATGCAATTTTCGGCTATTTACCGATACATCTTGAGGTGCCTGTTCTACGTAAATCCATTGGTTATTCGTTTAACAACGCATGTTCTTTCCATGTGCGTAGATAATACAAAAAAAAAAGAAACAAAACGAAAAAGAAAAAATGAAAAGCTATCGCAAATAGAAAAGTTCATCCTAGGAATATCAAAGAATAAAACCAGATTCTAAAACCAACTCATCATTCCAAAAGAAAAAAAAATTGTGCAGACGAAATGTATACAGATAATTTGATGTTAATTCCTCAAACGAAGAATCTAAAAATGAACGCTACGTATACACCGCACACGTTTATACATCCTCTAACAGATACAAAATAACACTCACCTAAATATACATACCTTACTAGCCATTTATTTACAAGATTGCATGGTATGTATATAGATGTAAGTTTGTA
The DNA here is from genome assembly GCF_046866305.1 of Octopus bimaculoides. NCBI lineage: Eukaryota > Metazoa > Mollusca > Cephalopoda > Octopoda > Octopodidae > Octopus > Octopus bimaculoides. Next base: position 166,762,468 of record NC_142930.1, read on the forward strand.
AGTAGAATATGTGCGTGCGTGTATATATATATGTATATGCATATATATATATATGTATATGCATATATATATATATATATATATATATATATATATATATATGTATATGCATATATATATATATATATATATATATATATATATATATATATATATATATATATGTGTGTGTGTATGTATATGCACACAAACACACACACATATATGCATGTATATATGATATGTATGTATATTTGGGCATACAACCAATAGACAAACAAAGCAATGTACACCACAGATAATATAATAGACATTTATTCAACCAATCTAACAGCCTCGCTTAAAAATAACATATTATTCATTGTCTGACGTATATATGTG
>NC_142930.1:166770327-166790327 GCF_046866305.1 Octopus bimaculoides
GAGAGAGAGAGAGAGAGAGAGAGAGAGAGAGAGAGAGAGAGAGAGAGAGAGGGAGAAAGAGAGGGGGAATTATCGTTTTCTAAATAGAGAAAAGAGAGAGAGAGAAAAATAGAAGTGATATGTGGTAAAGAAGCTTCTTGTGTACATAAATGGAAGGAGAGTTTCTTGAATAAATGTATGGAAGGACAGTTTTATAAATAGATATATGGAAGCAGAGTTTCGTAAATAGATTCATGGAGGCATATTTTTTTAAATCAGACGTATGGAAGGAGAGTTTCTTAAATAAATGTATGGAAGGACAATTTTATAAATAGATATATGTCTCTTTAAAACGACGTAATGAAGGCATTGCTTTAAAATGTTTATGTCTAGAAATGCAGTCTTAGAAAGTTTTTCAATTAATATCTCCAGCATAATGGGCATCATTATATCATTAACATAATTTCGATTGTTTCAGCTGCTCGAACGTGATTGAAAAGATTTTTATATCTTAGGTAGGAATTGAACCTATTTCGTTTGTTTCTTCTGTAATACCCAGATTTTCCTCGCTGATCTCATGCTGTAATTATTTGCCGTATAGTTTTTGATAATACTATTTATTTGTTAGTCTAACTACATTTGACAATAACTCAACTGAAACACAAAATATATATATTTCTTTTATTGCCCACAGGGGGCTAAACATAGAGGGGACAAAAAAAGGACAGACAAAGGGAATAAGTCCATTACATCGACTCTAGTACGTAACTGGTACTTATTTAATCGACCCTGAAAGGATGAAGGGCAAAGTCAACTTCGGCGGAATTTGAACTCAGAACGTAACGGCAGACGAAATACCGCTAAGCATTTCGTCCGGCGTGCTAACGATTCTGCCAGCTCGTCGCCCTAAAACATAAAATATATTCTACAAATGAAAATGCCTACTGAAACAGACGAACGCATAATTAAGAAACTCATAAAACGTGGCTCAATCTACTGAGACCCTCCAGCATGGTCGTCATGTATGGCCGAAATACGTAAAACAGTAAAATATCAAAAGACTAAATAAAGTTGAACATGAAAGCAGCTGGTTATGATTATCTCCATTGGATCAGGCTTATCTTCGTTGAAATTTATTAGAGAAGGGAGATTACATATTAAAAAAAGCAAACTAACATACATTGATCTGATTGAACTTGTCAGGTTAGAAAGCATATGACAGCATGAGAGCAATGGATAGGTTCGACAGAGTAACAATAGACATCCTACTCTATTACTACTATATATATATATATATATATATATATATATATATATATATATATATATATATATATATATATATATATATATATAACTATTACATATATATTGGGTAATCCCATAAATAATGCGGTTTTTTATACTTGTTTTATTTTTCAAAATTTAGATAAACATTTTCAATCTAAAATATACTCTCCTTCATTTTCTGCAATGCTCCTCCATCTCTCTGGTAGACTTGCAAGGCCTCTCTTCCAAAATTCACTTGTCCGTGATGAAAAATAAAAAAAAATACTCCTCCAGTATTGTTCTCACCTCGTATACGAATTCATATTTTTTTCCGTCCAAATGATTTTGAAGACTGCATAATAAATGATAATCAGATGGAGCAATGTCCGGCAAATATGGTGGTTGGTTCATCGTTTCTATTCAAACTGTTCCAGCGTTTGGAATGCCATCCTCGTTGTATGTCACCGAGCATTATCCTACTGGAAGAACACCTTTCGGCTTGAAAGCAAGGATGATCGTTTTTTCTTTTAGCGATGACTTAAGCCGCTCAAGCTGGTCGTAGTAGATCTCCTTTGTTATCGTTTGGTCTGAGTTTAAAACTTCAAATTGGACTAAACCTTTGATATCCCACCAAACAGAAAACAACACCTTACGTTGGTGAAGACCTTTAGCCCGGGGCGCCGGTGCTTCTCCTTTCCCTACCCACTGTCTTCGGCACTTGACGTTTTTATAGAGAACCCATTTCTTGTCACCAGTCACTATTCGGCCCCCCCCCCAAGGTTCATTCGTGAGACGTGACAGCAAAGAAGAGCACACATTCACTCCCTGCGCACGATTAGATTTGGAAAGTTTGTGAGGAACCCATTGACCCAATTTGCTGGCTTTTCCGATGGTACACAGGTGTCAATGAATGATTGAATGAACAAATCCAATCTTCTCTGCTAGTTCTTCAACAGTTACGATGGAATTTTGTTCCAGTAGGGTTTGCAGGACATCTTCATCGAGCTCTACAGGTCTTCCAGGACGAGGCTCGTCTTCTAGGCTGTAATTTCCAGCTCGGAATTTCTGGAACCCCTGTTGACATCGGCTTACGCTTATTGTGCGATCGCCATATAGTCCTCCCAGTTTCCGTTGCGTTGTTGCCTTTATTGAACTCACAAAGCAAAATATGCCGAATATTCTCCTTTGCCACTTCCATGATAGCTTTGAAAAAATAACTGTTAAAATCGAACTGCACTCTTCAAAATTTGCACTAAGTGCAAGGTAAAATTACCATCTGGTTTTATAACAGCAAGTTGATGCAGGTAGTTTATCCTGTCCCCCTCCAACTTTTAGTTCATGCCATTGAAAAAACCGCATTATTTATGGATGACCCAATACACACACACGCACGCGCACGCGCGCGCGCACACACACGCGCGCGCGCACACACACAGACACACAAACACACAGACACACAGACACATACACAGGTACACACACAGAGTTATATATATATATATATATATACATATATATATATATATATATATATATATATATATATATATGTGTGTGTGTGTGTATGATACACACAGCCGTATATAGATATGGATAATATAGATGTATATTCGCTGTGCATACGTACCCACGCACATACACACATTCAAACATACACGCATCACAAATACGTACATGCATATATACATACATACATACACATAAATACATGCACAAAAAACGTCGGCATATGGCGACTATTATTCCCCTTTTCATGTAACGTATAATATCCCTTAAGCCATTGTCTGTTAAAAACATTAAAAAAATTGGTAAAAGAAAACCATGTAAAAAAAACTAGTTAGTTTCTTTGGATAAATTGGAAAGAAGAGTCTGTTTAGAGAAAATGCTAGCAGTAAAGTAGTGGGCGGGCACCAACGAATGGTAAACAGCATGTGAATCACAGATACATATGCCATGGTAAGACAAGAAATTGGCGCCAGATTTTGTAAGTCTTGGAATTATCGAAAGAAATTATTCTTGTGAGCTTCTGAATTCATTGAAGGCCTGTATCTATTCTACGGTAAACGTAAGATAACACAATCAGTTGCATTCAGGCGATGGAAGGGAGTGGAATAGAAAACATTTTGATTATCGTTTTTGGTGCCATAAGCGACGCACTTTTTCCCCCATCAAAAAATGCTTCAGATTATCACCTCGGATCCTATACGTGAAGTTGGGGCTTATATTACGTGCTTTAATGAACTAAAAGCTTCTTTTCTTGAATATGCGCTGCTGAAACTGGGATGCACCTGATGTGGTCGTGTGTATTTTATGCCAGTGAAAAACGGTGCTTAGAATGTGAGGCAGCAAGTTCCGTTAATGGAAAAGAAAACTATTTTCCTATTGATGAAAAATCAACCAATAAAAATACTCATGTAATAAAAGTACCAATAGTCCAGGAGATTCTGCCCTCGGGAAATCAGTTGAAATTATGAATTATATTGAAATCAATAACAATGGCGATAGCACTGTGATAGGTCGACCGTCAGTTCTAGGGTAAGGACATAAATATAATAGTGAAAGATGAAAACAGCTCAAAACACAGCTCCCCCTACCGAGATGTGAAGAGAACTTCATTTATTATATCAACCTGCCTATAAAAAATGCCTTCTCCAATTTTTGCTTGATACAACACTTGTAATGAACCTTAATTCCAGTTTACCTCCAGATAAATATATGTTACAAAGCAGAATTTACAAGTGTTTGATACAATTTACATGAGACAAGAATAAGTCAATTATATATACAAAAAAAAACAAAACAAAACAAAAACAACAAACAAAAAAGAAACAACTTTTAATACGTTATATGTTTCGTTGGTAAGGATGAGTTTGTGAGAATGGATGAGATCACAAATATTAGATTGAAGGGTGATGAGTTAGAGCCAAAGATTGGCTCCTTCTATGGTAAAAGTGCTTCTCTGTTTGCTTGCTAAGCTCAAGTTCTGCCATTCTCACACTTGGCAAAAACTAGTAAAACAGGATCAGCAGTGGCAAAAAACTAGGAATATTTTGCTTGAACTTCGCCACTTGTGACCCCCGAGCCTTGATTCTTTCTTGCCAAAATCTTATTCATTCTCAGGATCCATGTGGACCACTGTGAGAAACACTACATTAAAAGAAAGAAACTATAAGATGAATTGATGACAATTCCTACAGTCTTGGTGATGTTATCGATGATCAATCAAGTTATCAAAGAACAGCAAAGAAAGCCTCCAAGACTTTTGACTCTGAATGTCTTACTATATTGTGTTATCATCTACTAATAGATGAAGGTCTTCACATTTCGAAAGCAACATAATTCTTTTTTCCAGGAAGTAAAATATAACCAAAACAAAACGAAACACCACCTACGATTTAAGATTCTGGAACAATGAAGTGAGCGAGACCAGAATTAAATTATTCCATTTAGAATCCCTCACAATCTATGAAAGCAAAACGATATCTTCCAGTTGTATATTAGTCATGAAATTTGAGTGAAATTATTAAGATATTAGAAATTATGAGCTGCGAGAGTAAATTAGTTAATATTGAAATCGTAAAGGCCAGATGCACATCGAACTTTTAGTCAGACGTTAGTCCAGACTGCATTGTTTTGAAATCTAAGCGGTTCCGAAAGCTAAAACTGGTGCTACTAGGAATAAGCATTAGAATACAGGGTGATGCAACAAAAATCATCAGACCAGAAAAAAAAAGACACAAGGCAGGAATGTTAATAGACTTGGACGAGAGAAGCGTGTTTAGGAGTTCAGCTAAGGCAGAACAGGGTGTCGTCTTTGGAACATACCAAAAAAAAAAAAAAAAAAAAAAAAAACAGAGGAGAGAAAGAGAAAGTGTAACCGTATCGGTGGTCAAAGTAAAGAAAGACGCAGAGAAAGAGAGGAAGGAGAGAAAGTGAGAGAGAGAGAGAGAGAGAGAGAGAGAGAGAGAGAGAGCAAGTCGCAGGTAATCGTAAACAAGTTAACGTGAATTAAGAAATTATGTTGCGTTACAATAAAAGAAAAAAATGCCAAAACTGTTTGGTGTGAAGCGTAAATAAAGCAGTCATAATAAGTACAGAGGCAGATGAAGATGACAAATATAAGAAGATGCAAAACGAAGGAATTGGAAGAGACTTTCGACTGTAAACTGGACAGAATATGGGTTGTGAAGAGTAGAAATAGTTTACTCAGAAAGACGGGAAAGAGAAAGAGAAAAAGAGAAAGAAACAAACGGAAACAAACACATACACATGTTTATCTGCATGCATGTATGCATGCGTATCTGTGTCTGTGTGTGCGCGCGCACACACGTATACACACATAAGCATATATAATATTATAAATGCATGAACGTACATATATGAATATGTACGTAATTTCATATATTTGCATATGCGTATATATACTCTTTCACACACACACACACACACACACACACACACACACACACACACACGCACACACACACACACACACACACACACATATATATATATATAAGCATTCCTAGGCAAAAGACGGAATATATATCCATATATATATCACCATGATAGATTGTTAGCCACTAAACCTTTTTCTATTTCCTTTCTGTGGAAGAGCGTAGGCTCGAAACGTTAAAGACTTTTTCACTTCCCGAGCGTTAAACTAATGCATCTGTTTGTTGTTTACACCATCTGTCTTCGTCTTTTGTTTTTTTGTGTGAATTCTCCCTATATATATAAGTATTCCTAGGTAAAAGACAGAATATATATCCATATATATATATATATATATATATATATATATATATATATATATATATATACGTACGAATTTTTCTACACATACACACCCACACGCACACACACGCATAGGTAGATCGATCCATATATTCATACATTCATCCGTACATATATAACAACATACACAGTGGATATAGTTGAGCTCATAATATATATGACAAGTCCCCGCCAATGCCGGCAGCTGTCAACCATTGATATGAATGAGTAAAATACATTTGTCTAATGTCGTAATGATTCCAATACCAAACTCTCTTCACAGAAAACTAAAATTTCCCCAGAGATTTCTCAAACTACACTCCAAATAGAAACTCTCTTTTTATAATATCTTTTATGGTTTCCTTCTTTCGTGTAGCACATCTCCCTATGCTCCCACCGACCACACCAATCATTTGAACGACTTTGGCGCCTAAGATGCCTCATGTCTTTCTTTTGTCGGTCGCTGACATCTTCATTGACTGTTGTGAATTTTATTTCTCTTATTAAGAAATCAACGCTGTTTATTTAAGTTGATATGGTGGTGATGGTGGTGGGGATGAAGGGGACGATGATGCTTCGGAGATGGCGAATTGACGGAGTCAGGAGAGCGTCGATTAATATGCTTCGCAGTATTTGAAGTTACTGTGGAGGCGCAATGGCCCAGTGGTTAGAGCAGCGGACTAGCGGTCGGAGGATCGCGGTTTCGATTCCCAGACCGGGCGTTGTGTGTGTTTATTGAGCGTAAACACCTAAAGCTCCACGAGGCTCCGGCAGGGGTTGGTGGCGACCCCTGTTGTACTCTTTCACCACAACTTTCTCTCGCTCTTTCTTCCTATTTCTTGAGTAACGCTGCGATGGACTGGCATCCCGTCCAGCTGGGGTGGGGAACACATACGTCATAGAAACCGGGAAACCGGGCCCATGAGCCTGGCTAGGCTTTAAAAGGGGCACAAAAAAGAAATTGAAGTTACTGTGCTAACATCTATGAGTTGCAATCTCGTCGAAGTCCGCTCTACTTTACCTGCATCCGGGGTTTATAAATGAATGGTTAAGTAACGGGGAAGATTCGTCACCACCCTATCTCTCACGTCCTATGCTGTTGTAAGAAGGGGCAAAGGGTCTAATCACAGCGGCCCTTCCTATGGAAACTCTGAGCTTTTACGGAGCTCTCGAGACGGGGACCGATAACTACAGCACGGAACAGAAATATATATATAGTCCTTTCTAATATAGGCACAAGGCCTGGAATTTTAGAGGAGGGGAGGGGTAAGTCGATTACATTGACCCCCAGTGCTTGACCGGTACTTATTTTATAAACCCCCAAAAGGATGAATGTAAAGTCATCCTCGGCAGAATTTGAGCTCAGAATGTAAAGACGGACGAAATGCCTCCAAAGCATTTTGTCCGCCGTGCTAACGATTCTGTCAGCTCGTCGCTTTATAACAACAACAACAACAACAACAATAATGATAAAAATAATAATAACAATAATAATAATAATAATAATAATAATAATAATAATAATAATAATTATCACAGGGATGTGAGTTCGAGTTTCATGGCTGGCCGGTAACGTATTTTTCTGCAATGTATGGATAATTTATCCTGATCTCGCTATTTATTAGCATTATCAGGCGTTTGAGAAAAAAAAAATATATTTCTCTATCTTTCAATACATCTCAACGCTTCTAAAACAAACTTTGTTTGTTTACTTTCATCGTAAGTTGAATATAATAATAATAATAATAATAATAATAATAATAATAATAATAATAATAATAATAATAATAATAATAATAAGGGAAACTAATACAAATAGCCACAAAACACGAGCAAAACAAAAAACTATTTTCAGTATTTAAGGAAGCTGACAAATACAAACAAGAAATCAATCTACCTAACAAATACGAAGAAGAAGAAGAAGAAGAAGAAGAAGAAGAAGAAGAAGAAGAAGAAGAAGAAGAAACAACAAAAGCTATAAAACAAATGAAATCCAAACTAAAACTAGAACAGCAACGGACCATGATAAAACGATGGCAAGAAAAGCCCCTACATGGTAAATACTGGGCTAAACTAAATGCGAAAGAAATAGACAGAGAAAAATCCCAGCAATGGCTGAGAAGCTCAGGACGCAAAGCAGAGACTGAAGGATTTTTAATTGCTGCACAAGACCAGAGCCTCCCCACCAGAAATTACCAAAAACACATAATGAAAAGAAATATAACAAGTAACTGTAGAATATGTGGAGATCGACAAGAAACAATAAATCATACTATCTCTGGCTGCCCAGTCCTGGCTAAGAAGGAATATATTCACAGACACGACAGAGCTGGGACCTATATACACTGGAAGCTATGCCAACACTATGGAATAACAACAGGAAAAAGATGGTATAAACACACGCCAGAAAAGGTCACAGAAAACGAGAAAGCAACCATACTCTGGGATATGCCAATACACACAGATAGAGAAATTAAGGCAAATAGACCAGATATAGTTGTCAAAGATCATGAAGAAAAAAAAATGCTTTCTAATTGATGTATCAATACCAGCAGATGACAACGTTTCTCTAAAAGAAATGGAAAAACTTTCAAAATACAAAGACCTGGAAATAGAGATAACTCGAATGTGGAATCTAAAAACAGAAACAATTCCTATCATAGTAGGTGCCTTAGGTATAATAAAAAAATATTCAGACAAATACATAACAAAAATAGCAGGACTTACAAATATATATAACATACAGAAAATTGCACTACTGGGTACTGCACACATTCTACGCAAAACACTTTCAATACAGTAAACATAAGAGCACCACAACAAACCACAGCACATACCCAAGACGCACAGAGCTGCGCTCGGTAGTGAAGTGAAAGCACGTTATAAAAATAAAACTACTGAACAATAATAATAATAATAATAATAATAATAATAATAATAATAATAATAATAATAATAATAATAATAATAACAGACGATAAGCAGAGCGTGATGTGATTTGTAATAAATTTGTTTATTAAACGGTTTGAACGATAAACATAACAGTTCAAGCAGCTGACTCAATGTGGGTACCATATATATACAACTCCATTTGATACGACAGTATGACAGGTTATTGAACCAGTTTGCAAATTTTTTCATTTACCCACTCTTACATTGGATATATATATACATATTCATCTGTGCATGCATACGTTTGTGTGTGTGTTTGTGCGTGTCTGCGTATGTGCCTGTGTATCTGTAAATATGTGTGGGAATATATGTGTGTGGGTATGTTAGGGTGTGTGTATAATTGAAGGGGAGTATATAATTGTATTTATTTTTTCCTTTTAACTATATTATTATTATTATTATTATTATTATTATTATTATTATTATTATTATTATTATTATTATTATTATTATTATTATTATTTATTGATTTATACTTACCAAATGTTCTCAGCTTCACAAAAATCTGATATTAATAAAGTTCCACTCGAGGCAGATATTTCACACATAATTGAGACAACGTGTGCCTACACACACACAAACATACATACACACACGCACACATACATACATACATATATATGCATGTATACGTATATGTATAAAGTATATATATATATATATATATATATGTACACATGCACACATATTTATGGATATGTATGTAATTACTCACGTGCTTTTGACATTTTCCTTTCTTCTTTGGACTTTTTCCTTTCTTCTTTCCGACGAAGAGCTATGCTCGAAACAGGAAACTATTTTCACCGAGCGTCAAGCTAATGCATTCCTTGTGCACGTCCTCTTGTTGTCTGTTAATATTATTATTCGTTTTTTTCTTTAATTGATTGTTTATTTGAATTGACTATGTATGTATATAAATATATATATATGTAGTAGAGAAAAACTATCAAGTTTTAGGGTGTGTATGTATATATATATTTCTGTATACATGTATAAACATAGGCATATACGCATATATATATATATATATATATATATATATATATATATATATATATATATATATATGTGTGATACACACACACAACACATATGTATACGTACGTGTGTCCGTGTGTGTATGTATGTATCCATACACATATCTCTATCTATCTGCTTGTTTTTGTATGTATGTATGTATGTATCTACCTACCTACCTACATACATACATACATAAATATATATTTATATGTTTATATTATCATTATTACTATTATATCATTATTATTATTGTTATTATCATTAATAATAATAATAATAATAATAATAATAATAATAATAATAATAATAATAATAATAATAATGATAATGATAATATATATATATATATATATATATATATATATATATATATATATAATTCGAACTAAAGAAAAAACAGAAATAAACTGCAATACACAACACGTAATTGTAGTCAAAGAATGCTAAAGTCAAAACGAAATAACTAAACAGATTCTGGTTTGTCTTCGAGTTGCCTCTCCATCTTGGTGTCTCGGTGCACAGTTCTCATTATCTTCCGTGTAAAGGTCAAAGATGCAACATTGCAATGCGATAAACCGAAGTGACACTCTTGTATTTTCTTTTCTTAATCTAAATGTTAGTAATCTAGAAGTGGGTGCATTCACCAAGACTTAACCGCGCAGAATCTCATTAACTTCATTGTTTGCAGTCACTCCTTGTTGAAGCAACCTTCCTCGTTGCTGCCATCGTATCAAATTATCCTACGAACACCCGGTAACATGGCTGACTCGGACATGGCCTTGCAAGGCATTGTTATGCTAAACAAGGAGTGTGGGTTGATTTAATGTCTACAAAGATATTGTATAAAGTAACTGGTTCTATGTCGATTTCGACGATGATAATTGCACGGTGTGCAAATAGTTGAGCATTTCATTGACGCGTTGTACCCACCACCACACAATGGCGACGGCTTTCACACTGTTTCTGTTCATTCAATTTCATTCACAGATCTTGAGCCGATTATAGTAAGAGAGACGCTACGTACGCTGTGATCGGGAACTGAACGCCTTAACTCGCCTACGGCTGAAGAGAGTCTGATTCTATTCGTGGAATTTGCAGTGGTGGTCACAAATGTCACTTAGTCGCAAACACATTTCATATACCTGCAATGGAATGCTGTATCACCAACAATAATGTGATTTCTCTAAGAGACCACCCAGTAACCTATCAAGTCCGTTTACACATTTCTCAATACACTCTGCTGTTATGACTGCCCTCCCTCATTTTATGCCTCCGTCGTAGATGGGTAGATTTGCTAGTACTGGAAGTAGCAGCTAAATCTTCCTCAAATTATACCCTTTTATCTTGAAACAATGGAACGACGCAAGAGATAATGTAGTTCTAGATTATCTTACTAAAAGAAGGAATTGTCACGGTTGGGGTGTCACAGATATGCGGATCATGGTTTATTCAGCTACAAAAATACCAATTAGACGACAGTAAAAATAATTAATGTTATAATAAGATGAAGGTGAAATAAAACAGTAAAAAGAAATAAATCAATAATTCTCCTCTATACTTACCACGGTACAAACATATTGATTGAATAAAACATAACAGGGTATCGATCTTGTGAATGTGATCAATGAGAGCCAATCACACACGAATTTGGTGGTTGGTAGATTCACAGTAATGTTTGTTGTTTCGTTATTCAATTCTCAGAGTCCAGTTTATTTCTTGTAAATCTATATAACACAATGGGAACATCTCGTCGCCCTAAGAAACAGTAGCAGGAGCAATATGACACTGATTGGTGGACTTGAAGTGATGAGTTCGATTCCTGCTGTGGGTCTATTGAAGGCGATCAGAAAGGATGTCATCCAACTGAATATTAACAGTCTATTCAACAACTAAAACTATTGACGTTACCGTTACTTCTTACACTGCTGTTGCTGCTGCTGCTGCTGCTGCTGCTACTACTACTACTACTACTACTACTACTACTACTACTACTACTACTACTACTACTACTACTTTTACTACTACTATAGGCTCTGCTCCACTCTACTAGTTTGCTATATACTCCCCACTGCTTGGATCAACATAATGCGTCTTATCTACGGATGCCACACCAAACACTTTGGTTAATCTTCACGCCTTGCAACTGCCACTCCCTGGAATTCCCTCCTCAGTGACTGTGAAGGTTATGGTTCCTGTGTTTTTCTTTTATGCCTGTCTTACAAATACTCTCCCTAGAACCCTGGCATAGAGACCAAGTTCTTCAGTAGTTCTTCCCAACAACCAGTTTAGTTACGACACACACACTTCTCACTCTGTCTTTCTCATTTTCGTTACATTTCCCCGCTTGAATCCCCGCCATAGAATCAAACACACACACACACACACACACACACACACACACACACACACACACACACACACACACACACACACACACACACACACACACAGATACATGCATGGTGGTGGAACATTCTCATCAAAACGTCTGTCAAGTCGGGTATCATAGTTTGGGACAGACAAATAGCCACATGGAGCATCGCAATAGTCGGATGTCCTGCTGACGTGAATATCTCTTTGAAAATCGAAGAGAAGGAGAATAACAACAGACAACTGCTTCGAAATTTCAAGCTTCTATATCCGGATTATAAATTCACATTTTTACCAATAATAATTGGTGCTCTTGAAGGCGGCGAGTTGGCAGAAACGTTAGCATGCCGGGCAAAATGCTTAGCGGTACTTCGTATGCCGCTACGTTCTGAGTTCAAATTCCGCCGAGGTCGACTTTGCCTTTCATCCTGGGTCGATAAGTTAAGAACCAGTTACGCACTGGGATCGATCTAATCGACTTAATCATTCTTTGTCTGTCCTTGTTTGTCCCCTCTATGTTTAGCCCCCTGTGGGCAGTAAAGAAATAAGAAACGTTAGCACGCCGGGCGAAATGCTTAGAGGTATTTCTGTCTTTACGTTCTGAGTTCAAATTCCGCCGAGTTAGACTTCGTCTTTCATCCTTTCGGAGTCGATAAATTAAGTACCAGTTGCGTACTGAGGTCGTTCTAATCGAATGGCTCCCTCCCTCAAAAATTGGTGCTCCAGGTTTTCTGAGTAAATGCCTAAGTGACAATCTGGATAACCTTGGATTTTCAGAAAATGAAATCAACCAACGGACGGCACATTACAAAAGCAATAAATATCTGGAAGAATAGAAATATGTGAAACTTTTCTCAAAATATGACATTGTTTTCGTGATCAACATTTCAAAGATGGAGCTTTGTATTTTTGTTAGAAACCAGCTTCTCCTTAACGGGAAGAACTCAAATAATTAAAAATAGAACTGCCTGCCTGCCTGCCTGCCTGCCTGCCTGCCTGCCTGCCTGCCTGCCTGCCTGCCTGCCTGCCTGCCTGCCTGCCAACCTACCTACTTACCTACCTACCTACATACATACATACATACATACATACATACATATATACATACATGCATATATAAATATAAACACAGATACCAAACGAGCAAACACGCACACATGCACATACATTTAGAGATAATAGATAGATGGAGAGATATATGTTTAGACAGACCCACCCACTCAGTATATAATTGTTAAAGGACACAATGGAATGCTCCTCCTCCTCTTCTTTCTTCCGTTGTTGAAGTCACTGCTGTAGATGTTAATGTCGGTTGTCAGTTTGTTGTAAAACGTAAATTAATGAAATCAAAATATAATCTGTTATGATTGTGTAATAATATACCACAGCGTGTTTGGGCGGGAACAGCTGAAGGACCACCCTAGCACGTTCAACGTCAAAATGATTAATACAGCTGTTGATTCTTACCTTCACGAGAACTTAATGAAAAACTGCTAAAAATGTTTCTACGGTTCACAATGAAAATTTCCGTGTCATTCTGAATGCATATATGCTGATGAAAGCATGGTACTACAGGTTTTTTCCCCTCTGAGATACAATCTCTTCATAAACATGCTGTGTTAAAAACAATATATATACTGGAGCAAGACAAACATCGTTCCTGTAGTGACTCTCGAGAAACTTGGAAATTGTCAATTCTGTGCACCCGTTTGTTACTAGCTAAGGCGAAATTTTATGCATCGATATACAAGAAATTGAATAATGTATTCATTGCTATCGCAAAAAACTTGGCCTCGCTGTAAATGAACTCGGTGGGCGCAAATTGAAACTGAATTAAATTAACATGGCCATTTGTGTATCATCCTGAATGTATATACGTCGTGGAAAAGTTTGATGTTGTGGAATCGTTTGAGAGAAAATGTCTTCACAGACATGTATTATAAACACAATGCATATCGGAGCGAGGAAGACATCGTTTCAGCAGTGACTTACGAGAACGCCAGACGGGCACACCGAGTTTTATTCAGCTCGGTAGGGTTTCCGCAATATCAGTGAATATATTACACAGGGGAAAAAAACAAAACAAACAAAAAAGCAGAAAGAAAAAATTATTGTCTGCTACCCAGACAAATAGTGTTGTACTAAACTAAATCGAGTTCACTGATTCCAAGTCTGAACTCAGAATTGCTGTAACATGTCAGGTTTTTGAGTATATATATATATATATATATATATATATATAGATAGATAGATATCTATATATATAGACGTTATATAGATTTTAATATGAAAATGCAGATGGGTTTGAAATAAAGTAATGATTATAATTAATTAGGCTGAGGTGAATGTATAACTATATGAAGGAGAGTATATAATTAATGAGGCTAAGTTGAATTGATAATTAGGTTAAGATGAATATTTTTTTAACTAGGTTATGGTGAATATGAGATTAATTAGGCTAAGTAGGATAAATAATTGGGCTGAGTCAAAAAATTTAGTAAATTAGGTTGAGATGAATACATAATTAGATTATATCGATCTAATGAGCTTAAGGCAGATAAATAATTAACTAAGGTGAATATATAATTAGTTTAAAGTGATTATCTTATTAAGTTAAGGCTAATATATTATTAATTAGATTAAGGTCGAATATATAATTACACTCAGGTAGAATCAAAGCCGTTATATACAGTTGATTGAAGATGAATATATAATTAATTATATTAAATAGCCATATAGTTAAAGGGTTTAAGTGTATTTTATCTTATTGCTAATTAGTTTAAAGTAAATATTCAATTGGTTTCATGTGATTATATGCGGATGCTATAGTAAAACCTTTCATGTTTTACTCGGCCATTTGTATGGCGTTTGTTAGGCAGGTGGCAAAGATGTCTTCATGGTGCTAATGTGTTATCGTTCTTTTTTCCCCCCGTTCAATTGCCAATACAACCTGGATTGGTGCACGCCATGCATTAACTGATGAAGTGTTTAGTTATCAAGAATGGCATTACCTCCTGCAGGCACTTGATGTAGGCTTCCGTGTTGAGTCTGAGGCCGTGTAGGAAGATGAATGGAGGCATAACATCGCCATCACTTGTGATCACTCCAAACACCATGATGTTGACTGGATGTTTGATTTTTATCACTCTCAGTACATGTCCTCAGATTGACACCCAAACACTGAAATGTTCGTATTGGAGCTTCAGGCGCGGATGCCAAGCAGTACAGCACGTCGTTTCCAAATTTCTGGCAGAGTGAATTGTGTACTGTGTAGCCGACAAAATCAAAGGCAAGCAATGCACATGCGTGAAATTAGAAATAGAAAATGGTGGCAATTTACCCATTACACGTTGTGTATTCCCGAACAGATATAGACACTCTTCACATAAAAGAGTATCGAGAACGACAAGGCTGAAGTGGAAGATGGCTGCTGTTCATCATTTCTAACTGAGCAGAATGAAACAGCATGAAATGATATGCCTTGCACAGGGACCCAATGCGACGCCCGGACTCACGACCATATGAACATATGTGTAATACTTCAGCCACAAGTCCAGTCACCTTTGTCTTTATTCAGATTAAGCTTAATATATAGTTAATTAAAAATGACCATATAATTAATACATAGCGGTGAGCTGGTAGAATCGTCAGCACATCCAACAAATTGCTTTGTAACATTTCTTCTGATGCTTTGCGTTTTGATTTCAAATCCCGTCGAGACCAACTTTGCCTTTCATTCCTTCGGGCTCGATAAAATAAAGTACCAGTCACGTACTAGGGTCAATGTAATCGACTTATCTCTCTCCCCTTTAAATTGTTGGCCTTGAACCCTGTAAGGGACCGATGGCCCGTTCGGGGGAGAATGTTGTGATCTCGGTCATTTATACGCAACAGAAACCGGGTAACTGGTTTTGTGAGGCCTACGGCTAAAGAAAAATATAATTAATATGTAATTAATTTTTGCTACAATTAAGTTGAGGAATTTCCTCAATTCACAACATAGAATATAAAAAGAAAGAAGACATACAAAAGCTTGATAAAGGTTGTCGATCGGCACAACCGTTAAGGTGTAGTACCACTACCTTGCAGTACTGCGTCCCAAGCTCAAATCCCACGAAAGTCCACTTTACCTTTTGTTCCTCTGGAGATCCATAAAATACTAGTTCAAGTAATGGCATTAATTTTTTTTTGTCTTTCTTAATCTTTCGGAACCGGTTCTGCTACTCTGAGAGTAAATCGTTGTCGGGATTATGAGGGATAAAGTCAACTCGCGATGTTCGCTTCTTCGAAGAACTGGAGGGTGGCGTAATGTAAAAGTTAGTAACCTCTTTTTGTGTGCTACAAAAACTGTCCAAGGAACTCATAGAACATGGCGACCGTAGACTGACCGTTCTTCTGAAAGACAGGGAATGGATTTAAAAAAAAGCAAAAGAAAAACTATTCGATTAACTATTTAAAGAATCGATAGGAAGGTCACGTTTGTCCAGTCAGAGTTGATCTGTATCTAAACAAAAATCAACAACAGTTACAACATTGGTGACATGAATGGGTGTTGCATAAGCCACTGCCCCACTCCTTGGCTGGCAAAAACCGTGCACTGTAGGAATGAGGTGAAGACCCAATTAGTTGACTGGTACATTTATTTTATCAACCCAAAGAGTATGTAAGACAATATCGACTACAGCGGGATTTGAACTAAAAACTGAAGAAAACGTAACTAAATACTTTCTAAGGGATTTCATCTGACATTCTAAGGGTTCTGCCAATTCAATGGCGTAATTCTACTGGCAGAAAAAATGGTAAACAACTGAAATAGAATTTTCGGATAGAATGTGGATGGAGTATGGTAAGAAAAAAAATGTTTAGCAAAAACCAATAACAAAATAAACTCACAAGAAATGTCTCGGATGAATTATCAGGATTGAGGATGATGAGAGAAAGAGAGGATAGATACAGAGTGACATAGAGAGAGAGAGAGAGAGAGAGAGAGAGAGAGAGAAAGAGAGAGAGAGGGAGGGTAAAAAGTGAGAAAGTTCTTTATTTTTTATGCTTTTTCTTTCAAAAAATCATCTCTAAGATAAACAAACAAACGAAAGATATAAAACTAGACCCAAATTCAATTTAGAAACACTTTTTGTGTTGTTTTCATCTATTCTTTTCTTCTGGTTGTTGGTTCTACTTCTATCGCCAACGCAACCAAATTGCTAATGAGGTAACATTGAATTTTATTAGCAACATATGCTCAATGCTTTCTCATTCTCTTTCTTTCACTTTTCTCTCTGTTTCTTTCCCTCTCTCTCTACCATTTATACGCTTCCTTATATCTCGTATCTTCTCTCTCACGTTTCTATTTCTCCCTCTAACACACACACACACATACATACAAACACAGATACACACACATACATACAAACACAGATACACACACACACACACACACACACACACACACACACACACACACACACACAAACACACACCATTGACATAAAGCCTGGGCTAAGAATCCGTTAAATAAGTGATAAAGATTTTGATATCATTGCAAAAGAAAAAGCAAAACAAAAACAAATAAATAAAAAACCATAACAGAAAAAAAAAGTCTTTCGGATGAGTTTCAAATGGGAACCAGTTTAGCGAGGAATTTTGACAGGGAGCCGAAAATATCTTCACTCTAAAAGATCTTGAATAAAATATATTGTTTCGTCGAGATATTTTTGAACATTTCTCGACTGAGAGTGAAGGATTTAGTAAAGATTCTATCATTTATCAATGACAGACTGTTAGAAGAAAAGTTAAAACGAGATTATGTCGACATACAAAAGCGACATCTGTCAGCGTTTGTCTGCCTTACATTATTTTATCATTCAAAATAACTTTAGTTTAACCAATTAGGGATAAGCGCTTTGCTGACACCAATATATTTTAACCCATCTCCTACACATAACTTTATATATATATATATATATATATATATATATATATATATATATATATATATATAGCGACAGAGATAATATATACGTACAAATTGCAATAATTTCCTAACGTTCATGTGTAGGTGTTTGTGTGTATGCGTGTGTGTGTGTGAGAGATAAAGTTGATTTAATGTGTGGGTTTAACATTAACAGCAATAATAATATTAATTATTATATAACAATTATAATAGTTAAGAAAGACACGGAGTAGAAAAATGAAAATAATGTAGAACCAGGAAAAGGAAGCAGAAATGGAACTTTTAACAACAGATGTCATTACTTAAAAAAAAACCCAATTCCGTTGATGGAACAACCAAAAATAAATTCAAAGACAAATAGCAAAAATATTAAAGGTTATTGCTTTAGTAAAGCATTAACGAATTGGTAAAATTTAATTGTGTTTGCTTAATATAAGTTACCTGTGTTTACACTAATCGTAGATTAAGGAAATACAAGATAAAGCATCACCAACCAGATTAAATCCCCGGCAAAATATGTGATGAACAAAACAAATTGAAACAGAATTGTTCTTTTCCAAGGTTAACAACTGGACGAGTACTTTGAAATCCAGCCTAAATGGAAAGATTAAAATGCATTACAAGAAGCAGTTATGCAATGAAGAATATGACCATGGATGAATGACATTGCTTTACACACCTCACACACATACACACACACACACACATACATACACACACACACACAGACATACACAGACACACACATACACATACAGATGTAGACTTCAAACAAAGACTGTTTAAATGAGTGGCATGCAGTCATTCACCAACACAATATTGTGTTGGTGAATATAGTGTTCTTAGTTCCTCGGAGTCGACTAATATCGGGCTACCATGCATCAGCTAATCCCAATTCACATGTGTCTTCAACGTTGATCGCTTATATTTTATTCCCCTCCCCTGGATCCAACACCAATATAACCTATGCTTTTTCCTCTGTGGGTCGATACACTGGTGGCCCCTCCTTACACATGTTTATACAAATATGCATACAAACATTGGTACATAGGTACATATGTATGCTTACCCCCACCTATCCTCCCCATATATGTCTTTACACACACATATATATAATCCTAAAATATACAGAAAAAACACTAACAGGTGACAGAACAGAAAACGATGTGTTTAACGCTCAGGAAAAACAGAAGTGTTTAACGTTTCGAGCCTTTGTACTTCAGAAAAGAATTAGTTGCGAAAAGCGAAGGATATATATATATATATATATATATATATATATGCTCGTAAGTATATATGTATGTATATATTTATATGCACGTATGTATATATATATATATATATATATATATATATATATATATATATATATATATATATATATATATATATATATATAATAAGATGAGAAAATAGAGAGGTAATTAATAAATTATTATTTATTAATTAAAAATTGACAAACATCCCTTACCGCTGTTTCAAATCCAGACCTTCAGAAAATTAATTAATTAAATTAAAAACTATTTGAAAGTCGAATCTCTTCAGAGGTAGATAAAGATATACAAACTAGGGGTTGAATTCCTGCATGTTGAGTAAACGGCTGGAAACCGCTAACTGATAAAATTTATACATAAAGGACAGAGTGTAAAAAACGGTAGAGACTTTAGAATGGAAAGTAAGG
>NC_142930.1:166802827-166832827 GCF_046866305.1 Octopus bimaculoides
ACTGTGGCGATCTTTTTTGTATAGTGCCGCTGAATTGCCTCGAGTTCTGCTGTCCGCTTAACACTGTGTGGTGACCACAACTGAGAGCAATAGTCTAGGCGGCTCAGAACAAATGTCTTCCACAGAGTCAACATGACTTTTTAATCCCTTGTACGGAATGTCCTCAGTATCCACTCTGCCAGTTGTCTGCACTTTGCTGTCAACTTGACGATGTGCATGTGAAATGATGCATCACTACACATGTTGATGCCCAGATCTCTTACTGTTTGTGGTTCTGGGATTGCAGTACCTCCAGGCCCTGTGTATGCCAGTTGGGAGGTGCTTGTGGTCTTGTAGCGCAGTACTTGAAATTTTTTTGCATTGAACTGCATATTATTTTTCTCTGCCCACTCATATATTGCATTTAAGTCATTCTGCAGGCTTACAATATCATCAGGATTCTTTATTGCCTGAGATATCTTTGTGTCATCAGCATGGCTAGTGACAGTGGCTCTCCGAGTGACCGTGGGCATGTCCAGAAGGGCCACTATGAACAGTAGTGGCCCCAGAACAGTTTCTTGTGGAACACCGCTCAATATTTGTGTTTCCCTAGATAGTTCTCCATTGGCTGCAACTGTCTGACTTCTACCATTCAGGAAGTCATGCAGCCACTCTCCTAATTTACCAGGTATGCCAAGGTTTCGCAGCTTGTGACATATCAAGCCATGATCAACTTTGTCAAAGGCTTTTGCAAAGTCGAGATATATCACATCAACATTTGAATGGTCAAGTAGCTGCTTCAGGACCCAGTCATAATGCTGCAAGAGCTGCGTGAGGCAGCTTCTACCTGGACGGAAACCATGCTGGGTCTCATTCAGCAAGTCATTTTCTTCTAGGAACGCAATCAATCTCCTTCTGACAATTCGTTCCATGACTTTGCTAATATGTGAAGTCAGAGAGATGGGCCTGTAGTTCCCAGCCTCTGCTCTGCTTCCACCTTTATGGATAGGACATATGGTGCCTTCCTTCAGCTTTTTGGGAAGTTTAGCATTTGCAAGGAAACTCTGGAAGAGTATCCGGAGTGGTCCTGCTAGTTCTTGTTTACACGACTTTAAGAGGACAGCTGGGAAACCATCGGGGCCAGTTGCCGAATTTGAGCTCATTTCATTTATGGCAGCTATCACATCTTCCTCTTCAATGTCGATGTAGGTAATGGATGCAGTCTTTTTCTGCTGAGTGCTATTGTCAAAGAAATCAGCTGGGTTCTTTATCTGCATGTGACTCAGAGGAGAAGTGAAGACACTCTTGAATTGTGTACTGAGTACTTCACTTATCCATGTGGGATCTGCAGTCAGTGAGCCATTAGGCAGGAATAGGGGTCCTATCTTATGCTGTACCGTAGCAGTCTCCTTTGCAAATCTATAGAAAGCCTTGGGGTTTGTTTTTATGCTTTCTACTGCTCTCTTCTCCTTCTCTGCTCTCTCCTTTTCATGGGAGAGTTTAATTTTGTTTTCTATTTCTAATAGTGTTAGTTTTAATTTAGCCCTTTTCCTATCCTCCGGTTCTCTATTTAACTGGTTTGAGACCTTTGTTCTGTGTCTCATAAGGATTTTCCTGTCTCTAGGAATTCTATTTGCATGTTTGCTGGTCTTTCTATATGGCACGTATTTGGTGCATATGTCTTGTATGGTTGACATAAAATGACTTAGTTTGAGGTCATTGTCTTGTATAGAAAGGCTGTCATGCCAGTTTTGATTTCGAATCTCTCTGCGAATTGACTTCCAGTCCGCCCTGTGGAAATTCAGGTTGGATATTGCTTGAGTCCTCCTGGTGGGGTGGGTGTCAGTGGGTTGTCTAGGACCATACATAGTTAATTCTATAATGTTATGATCTGAGAGAGACGTGGGCGTTATTTTCACATTATGGATTAGGCTCACATTGTTTGTGAAGCAGAGATCTAAAATATTGCCTCCCCTGGTTGGTTGGAGTATCACTTGTTCCATGAACAGCATGTTGGATAGTTCTAGCAATGATTTTGCCTGGCTTTGTTCATGCAGTGACATCCCAGAGAGGATGTGACCTTCAGGCCATTTAACATTTGGGAGGTTAAAGTCGCCTAGGAAAAGTATATTGATGTGTTGGTCCAGATTTGTCAGGACCTCTTCTATGCGTCTGAGGCTGTCCTCAAATTTACCTTCCTGCTTTGCGGTATTTGGTGGACGGTATGTTGAGCATACAACTACATCAATTTGTTTTATGTGTACTATTAAAGTATCACATACAGAGTTTGAGTGTGATAGTAGTAGTAGGGGTGTGACATCTTCTCGGATGTACATTGCAACTCCCCCATGACTTCTATCCCTTCTGTCTGTTCGGAGTACGGCATACTCTGGTATATTTATCTCCGCATCTGCTATATTAGGTGTTAGATGCGTTTCGGTAAGCACCATGCATATTGCTTGATTGCATGTTACTAGGTCTTTCAAGTATAGGAACTTATCTTTGCCGCCTGTTCGTAAATAGGCCCCGGATATTCAGTAGGAATATGGGTGTGATATCTGTGCAGGGGTTCCTGGTGTTAGCGGTGGCCATCCCTGATCCATCATCTGTGGTGGTCTTGGACAATGGTTCGTGTGGCGTTGACTCTGTACCCTCTGCATCCACGTTAACTGTTGTACCATTTTCTGGGCCAAGCTTAAAAAAACTTGCTGCTCGGCTACTGCAGTTCGTACAGCCTCTGCATATAGCCTTTTTTGGGGAGCAGAAGGAATATACGGACTTCTCTCTTTGTGAGTCCTGTTGGTATTCGGTGGATTATGTGTACGTAGATTTAAGCTTTCTGGTCTCCCTTTTCTGCGCTCCCGCTTATTTTGTTGTAAGTGGTTATCTACCTTGTTTAGCTGGTGGTGTTTGGGATGGGCAAATTTGCAGTTTTGTCCCTTTTCCCCGTGCCAGCAGGTACCATTTAGGTAGAATTTACAGATCTGTTTCTTTTTCTTTTTCTCTGTGTGACGTGTTTGGGCTTGAAGCCTGTTTGTGTTTACCGTCTTCTTGTCTGTTCTCCTGTCTTTGTCGTTTGTGGTGCAGCGTTGACTGTATTCACCATGGTCATTGCATCCCTCATCAGTGGCTACAGCACTGGTGGCATCTGCCTTGTCTTGGTGATCCGTTTGGTCCTCCTGAGCCTGAGCACAGTGTGCAGGGTCTTCACTGTCCATTTTTGTGTCCGTGTCTCTCATAATGCCTTCTAGGAGGTCAAGGTGCGGTTTCACGAGCTCGTAGGAGCGAATGAGCTCCAGTTTCTTTCGATCAATTTGAGCCATTGACCTGTGGAAATTGTACCTATCCAGGCTTTCGGCTATTAGATCATTTGCTGGCGATCCTTTGGCCAGGTTCCATGCGTGTACAGCTGCCAGTTTCGGCGCATCTTCATCTTCTTGTTGGCCTCAACTTGGCGCTGTACAAAGTCTCGTCCTCTGGTATCCATGGTGCACGATATTTGAGAGAGAGAGAGGTTATCTTAAAGAATATAGAAATAGTACTAGAAAGAAAGAAGAGTATAAAGGGGGGAGGGAGAAGGGAGAATACGAAGTAGAGCGAGTAGAGAGTGCGTACAGAGTACGAGATAGATAGATAGAGAGAGAGAGTGGATGTGATAGGAATAGAGATGTATGAGAGAGAGAGAGAGAGAGAAGATAACTCAAGAGAGAAACAAACAAAACGAGGCAAGACAAAATGAAAATGAAAAGAATAATGAAAATATATACATATATATATATACATACACACATATATATATATGTATATATATATATGTATGTATATATGAGGGAGAGGAGATAACTCGAGAGAGAGAAACAAACAAGACAAAATGAAAATGAGAAGAAAAACGAAAAATGAAAAACGAGAAATATATATATCACGGAGAACAGAGAGAGAGGGTGAGAAACAGAGAAACTAAGAGAGAAAAAGTGAGGGAGAGAAGATGGGATAAGAGTAGAATAGAGATTTTGATTAAGAGTGTTAAAACGAGGTGACTATAAAGTAAAATGAGTGAAAACTTTTAATACTTTAAATAAACTAAGAAGAACAATTTTATCGTAAATAAATTTAATCGTAAATAAACAAAAACTATTCTGTGAGAGAGATTACAGTATGTTAACAAACAAACTTAGTATGTAAATAAACTAAGAAGAAACGATTTTATCGTAAGTAAATTTTATCGTAAATAAACAAAAACAAAACTATTCTATGAGACAAATTACGGTATGTTAACAAACAAGTGAAATAAATTATTTTGTCGTAAATTGTTTTTGGAGAGAGAATAGAATATTAATAAAACTTAGAAATAAAGAATAAAACTTAGCTCAGATTTCTATCTTTATAACCTCTCACCACGTGCGTGGTTTCTTCGAAGATGGTTGTTCGCTTTGGTTCGCTCACATTAACGTGCGTTGTATATATACTATTTACTTTCTTTTTCAACGGTTATAATGCAGGACCGTCATTAAACAAACAGGTACCGAGTTTTGTGTCGGTTTCAGCGAATATTTATCTTCGATATGGAAAGATACCTGTTGGTTGCTTCGAGAGACAGGGAAAAACACGTCTTAACACTACGAAACCGGAAGTATATATATATATATATATATATATATATATATATATATATATATATATATATATATATATATATATACATGCATATATATATATATACATATATATATGTATATATATACATATATATATATATATATATATACATATATATATATGTATATATACATATACATATATACATATACCTATATATATATATATATATATATATATATATATATTTATATATATATACACACACACATATATATATATATATGTATATATATATATATATATATATATATATATATATACATACATATATATATATATATACATATATATATGTATATATATACATATATATATATATACATATATATATATATGTATATATACAAATACATCTATACATATACCTATATATATATATATATATATATATATATATATATATATATATATATATATATATATATATATATATTTATATATATATATATACACACACATATATATATATATACATATACCTATATATATATATATATATATATATATACATATATATGCATATATATATATATATATATATATATATATATATATATATATATATACATATATATATGCATATATATACATATACCTATATATATATATATATATGAATATATATATATATATATATATATATATATATATATATATATATATATATATATATATATATATATATATATATATATATATATATATATATATATATATATGTGTACATATACCTATGTATATGTAAGCAACTCTTATTCGCTCGATGTTTTCTCGTTTGATTGTTTTCTCAAAGTCCTCCTGATGTTCTCTCCAATATTCTTCGTTCCTGTTGCTTTCTTCATACTTTTTCTCTCGATGCATTCACATAGTCACTCCACTCACCACCATCCACGTTCCCTGGCTCTTCCTGGGAAATTTTCTTTTCGATACGCTACTTTTTCTGTATATTACTTCTTAATGATATTTCTTCTTATCCGTTGATTTCGTTTCAAACGTTCTCATATTTTCTGAATTTCTTCTTCTCTGATCCTTTGCTAGTATCGTCTCAATGTTTCTTCCTATTTTTTTTTTAAGGCGGTTAGCTGGCGGAACCGTTAGCACGCCGGGCGAAATGCTTAGCAGTATTTCGTCTGTTTTTACGTTCTGAGTTCAATTTCTACCGCGGTCGATTTTGCCTTTCATCACTTCGGCGTCGATAAATTAAGTACCAGTTGCATACGGGGGTCGATCTAATCAACTGGTCCCCTCCCCGAAAATTTCGGGCCTTGTGCCTAGAATGGAAAAGAATGTTTCTTCCTTTTTTTGCTTCAAGTCTTCCATTTAGTTTAAATGTCAAACGAGAATAAAGAATTCAGATGTAAAACCTATATAGAATGTAAGAATATGAACAATAACGATTAAAACGCAACAGCAAGACTCTTGAATGGCTTCCTGCTGTTTCATTGTCTGCTGGTTTATCAAATGTGAAGGTGAAAGGAGAAGACATTCGCGAAAAAATAATGTATTTGTCTGAATATTTTTTTATTATACCTAAGGCACCTACTATGATAGGAATTGTTTCTGTTTTTAGATTCCACATTCGAGTTAATTCTATTTCCAGGTCTTTGTATGTTGAAAGTTTCTCCATTTCTTTTAGAGAACCGTTGTCATCTGCTGGTATTGATACATCAATTAGCATTTTTTTCTTCGTGATCTCTGATAACTATATCTGGCTTATTGGCCTTAATTTCTCTATCTGTGTGTATTGGCATATCCCAGAGTATGGTTGCTTTCTCGTTTTCTGTGACCTT
This sequence comes from Octopus bimaculoides, assembly GCF_046866305.1. NCBI lineage: Eukaryota > Metazoa > Mollusca > Cephalopoda > Octopoda > Octopodidae > Octopus > Octopus bimaculoides. The sequence continues at coordinate 166,809,256 of NC_142930.1, forward strand.
TTCTGGCGTGTGTTTATACCATCTTTTTTCTGTTGTTATTCCATAGTGTTGGCATAGCTTCCAGTGTATATAGGTCCCAGCTCTGTCGTGTCTGTGAATATATTCCTTCTTAGCCAGGACTGGGCCGCCAGAGATGATATTGTTTATTGTTTCTTGTCCATCTTCACATATTCTGCAGTTACTTGTTATCTTTCTTTTCATTATATGTTTTTGGTAATTTCGGGTGGGGAGGCTTTGGTCTTGTGCTGCAATTAAAAATCCTTGTAAGTATGTATGTGTGTGTGTGTGTGTATAAAGTCATCCTTTTTCCTCTTTCTCTGCCCTCCAACACCACTTTACTCTCTTCTCTCACTTCTCTCTTCCTCTCTCGCTCTCTTGCTCTCACCCCCTCTCTCTCTCTAAATCATAAAACATGTTTTGGTGCACTAGTGCAAGAAAGCACCATGAACAGCAGTACACTTTCTGCATAGATATTAAATATACAGAGAGAGAGAGAGAGAGAGAGAGAGAGAGAGAGAGAGAGAGAGAGAGAGAGAGAGAGAGAGAGATGCATAGGTAGATCTATATAAGTATAACTAGATGGACAGTTAGACAGATAAACGTAGAAAGAGGAGAATTGATTAGTGAGAGTCATACATGTATAAATGGATGGGTGATTGGAGAGAAAGATCGATGCATAGATAGATAGATAGATAGATAGATAGATAGATAGATAGATGGATAGATAGATAGATAGATAGATAGATAGATAGATAGATAGATGGATAGATAGATAGATAGATAGATAGATAGATAGATAGATAGATAGATAGGTATTGTAAATGAGAGAGGGAAATAATGGCGAGGCGAGGGAGAGAGCACGCGAGAGAGAGAGAGAGAGAGAGAGAGAGAGAGAGAGAGAGAGAGAGAGAGAGAGAGGAGAAAGAGATTTTTGACGGGCAGGTTACACGCCATCTTGGCTACCGCAATAGCTTTTATTCCCTTGGTTAGCAATAAGTAAAACACTAGTTGAGAAAGTTCTATATTTTCATACTCTAAGATTAAACGCGGAGAAAACAGGAAAAAGAAAAAAGAATTATTCTTTACAATTAGTCAGCGAGTGGTTCTTTTCTTTCTCTCTCTCTGCTAGATATGAAGGCGTATACACTCATATCTACTCACGCATATTTCTATGTGTATAATATATGTATTTGTGTGTGTGTGTGTGTGTGTGTGTGTGTGTGTGTGTGTGTGTGTGTGCAGATCACACGCTATATTTTCCTTTATTCATGTGATTTATCAATTTGAATGTGTGAGTGTAGACATCTTTTGTAAGTATGGGCTCTCAGCACCATTTACACACGAGAGTATAAACACACACGCACGCACGCACGCACGCACACACACACTTACGCGCACCAGATACACACATGTAAACATGCATATATATATATATATATATATATATACACATATATATGAACATATATATATACATTCACCATTTATATATACGTATATTCATATATGTTTTTATAGATAAGCATATGTATGTATGTATGGATGTATTATACACACACACACACACACACACACACATATATATGTTTGCATACATATACATACATACATACATATATATATATATATATATATATATATGCGTATATATATATATATATATATATATATATATATATATATATATATATATATATATGTATGCATACATATACATACATACATATATATATATATATATATATATATATATATATATATATATGCGTATATATATATATATATACATATATATATATATACAGATTTGTGTGTGTGCGAGCGAGGGGCATAGAGCTTGAAAGAAGGAAATGTGTGAGGTGCAAGAATGTATAAAATAAAATGCATAAATTATGTAAATATTCGAGATACATACACACACACACAAATACACACGCACACACATACACACACGCGCACACACACATGCACACACACACACACACACACACATAGCAATACAGACATGCATATATGCACAGCTTCGCATATATATGCATATTTGTTGTCTGTCTTTTATCAGCATTTCCCCTTGCCATAATTACCAGACAGAACCATAATTATTCCAGTTCTATTTTGGTAAATTGTGGTTTAATCTCTATTAGAATCTAAACAGTGCAGTTCAGGAAGGAATAGATAAAGAAGAGAGCGCTTTTGTGGTTAAGTTGTTCTATGTTCAAATCATGGTTCCATCATCTGTGTGGATGTACTTCTATATCCTCGCCCATCCGTATCTTACCCAAACGGATGGTACGAGGGCATTTCTAAGATTGCCATAACTAGTTCAATGGTTCTAATCTTGCATCTTCTGTAGCTTTGGCGTTGAAGTTACTGTTTTAGCATCTTCCTTGTCAGTTCTGTTCGATCTGACCAGTATGTCAAAGAGATTTCAACTATGACCGTTCCTTCTTATTTACACAGACGTTGTTTTCGAATGTGTGGTTCCATTTTTATTTATTTATTAATCTTAGAATCAAGGAGGCTGAATGAATTTAAACCTTTATTAAGCAACAGACACGAGGCAAGTAGGTTGCTGTAACACTATCAGTCTTTGCATATTACTGCCCTCGCCTTGCATTCTGCGCCACACATGGCCTTTGTCACCCTACTCCTGACTATGACGTAGTTTATTAAATACCAATGTTTGCTGTATGGATGCATCCAGGACTTTCTTTTGCGGCTGGACAGGCGAAATGGTGTGTTGGTGATCGACTGGTCATGCGCTGCATAAGTCTTCAGCAATTGATGACCGTTGGTGCTGCTTTTGTCGACTCCGTTTCTTCCAATGGCTCCCACTTCCCATGTCTGGTAGCCTGTACCAACTCTGGAGCTGGAGTCACCGAGAACGATGAGCTCATCCTTCTCAGGCTCTCCCTCTACCACATATCTGCGCAAAGATAACAGCTCTATACCATCTCTCAGTTCTCCACTTGTCCCGATGAAAGGGTTCTAATCCTGAAATGTTAAAGAAATACAAGGTAAAACATTAACAGTTGTTCATACATTTTGCATTGTTTCGGCATTTTAATGAGTTTTTATCTAATTTCATATCATACAATGCTTCACCCAAACTGCTCCAAGTTAATTTATTATTTCGTCATGGACGATAGAAGTGATGTGTTCTACAATTAGATGTTGTTTGTAGCAGATCAAACAACTCCCTCAACATCACTGGAGATTCCTCTTCAGTACGAGATACGAAGTAAAAGTGTACAAGAACATAAAGAAGAAAAAAAAAGTGAATGTTTAAAGAAAGTTAAAGGTTGCTTGAAGCATTGTAATACAGAAGTAGACTAACAAACAAAACGAAAAAGTGTCAAGCTTCTTAAAATGCGAAGAGGAAAGCTGAGTCATCTTTGCATATTTCAGACATAAAGGTTCATCTTCGAAAGGATATCGTTAAGAAATGTGAGTCTACATACATCTTGCCATTTGGTTAGCCGCCCTTTGTGCCTGAAATCGATAAAGGCTAAACATTTTTCTACTTTGCTTCCAAGAAGTTCCTTTCATTTCCTGTGAATGTTTAGTTTTACGAGCACATAGAGTCGTCTACAATCACACAAAATAACGTTAATCAAATACACTAATTAAGCAGACAAATAGTATTTTAGTAATGAATTGTAATTCCACTGGCTCTAATATTCCAAATTTGGTTGGTTCCTCTTAATATTTGAAGCTCAGAGTTATTAGAGACTGATGATCCAGCAGCAATTCTTTAATTCTACGTGGATTTGGTTCGTCTAAAATAAATACCGAGAATTGTCTTCCACTTCTGAGAATAGCAAAGTTCAATGACGTGACCTCAATGGTTGATTCTTCAGAATTAAATATTTTTCAAATTCTGATTCAAATTAAAAATATCCCAGAGTAAATAATCTATGAAATTTTATTGTTAAAGAATTATCTTGAAGAATTATCAGATTCGGATACCATTCCTGGAACAGACTTCTGTACATACCACACATCTTGGTACAAAGGAGTACAGATATCGCCATATTGCTCACATAACATATACAGAAATATTGGTTTCAAATTTTGGCACAAGGCCAGCAATTGCAGGGGAGTAGGTAAGTTGATTACATCGACACCCAGTGCTCAACTGGTACTTATTTTATCGATTCCGAAAGGATGAAAGGCAAAGTCGACTTCGGTGGAATTTGAACTCAGAACGTAAAGACTGATGAAATACCGCTAAGCATTTTGCCCTGCTTGCTAAATACGGCTCGTTGCCTTAAACCTGTACAGAAATATTAACTGATATTTTCAAAAAACATAAAACGAAAACGACCCATCCGATCTACGAATAAGGGGTTTAATTACGTTCTGCATTATCAAATTCTAGACAGAACAATCAACAGGTCCTTAACCCATTGCTTAAAATGTTTATTATTGCAATTGAATAGAAAAGGATAAATAAAGATTTTTTTCAGCGATCCCCATTTGGGACTTTTCAAAAAATACTATATATTATTTTAATTCCTAAGGCACCTGGCAAAGCCAACAAATATAAATAAAAAAATTTATGGCGCTATGTAGAGCTTCACTGAATGTTTACAGGTAGAGATGTGTGCACCTGCTTTATATATTTATAATTCTACCCACGCACAGAAAGTCACCCTCCCCACACACACAATAAGTTTGATGTGTCTATGTGGTGGTGGTAGGATTCAAGATGCTGGATTGAATTTGAAAATAATTTCAGTAAAGTGTCAACCAGTGACATAGAATTAGACAGGAAATGGAATATTTTAGATTACTTCCGCTTGAAGAAACTGTATCGAGTCATACTTCCAACTAGTTACTTCCACATTGGCATTTCCTCGAATTTTAACATGATTGGTTTTACTAAGACCTGGTGATGTTACAGTTGTTGTTGTTAGTGCTGATGGCGTTCGTGTTGTCGCCGTAAACATTTGTTGTTTTTAAAATAAAATGGATGAAATATTCGGGTAGTGAATATTTTAAATATCGTTTCTTTACTTTAGCGATGTGTAAGATTATAAGAAAGGAGTTGCGGGTGTTTCAGTGTTCGAGTCTGTCGTCACTAGGATGGGATAAATGTTGACCTAATGATCTCCTCTTCAATATCAATGTCGAATATTGCACTGGACCGGAGGCGAAAGCTGTTCTTACGAACTTAAGCTATCGTTTGTAAATAGATATCAGATATAAATAAGGACTGACCACTGCCCAGTCTGGATGACAGAGAAGAAGCAGTATCTTGAGAGTGTAGAATGTAGTGTAGTAGCATTGCGCTAGCGATGTTGTTATTTTGTCCGGTCGGACTTAATTTAGCGGTCAAGGTGTCGAAGTATTGACTACTCCGACATTTTGTGATGTAGATGGTTTTGTTTTCTTCTATTTTATCTTGTTTTTGTCTGTATTGATCTTTTTTCTTTTTTATAATTCAAATTCTGTATTTCCTCATGATGTTTTTTCTTTACTTTATGTCTAAATAACGAATAAAAATGACTGTAATATGATGTAAATTATTTTTATCGACAGGAACTCGAAGTAGATAAAGCTAAAGATTATCCCCTATTAAAAGTATCAGGTTCAGTAAAAAGTATGAAATTTGCTCACCGCTTCTTCTCTGTAACCAGACCAATCCATTTCTCGACCGTATTGTAATTTGCGATGAAAAGTGGATTCTGTGCAATAATAAAAAACATTTATCGCAGTGGTTGGACCAAAATGAAGCACCGAAAACCTTCCCTAAAACCAAGCTCTTCAAAAAGAAGGTTATGGTGACTGTTTGGTGGTGTACTTCTGGACTCATCCACTATAACTTCATAAAACCCGGAAAACCCATTACTGCAGAAACATATTGCCATGAAATTGCCAAAATGAACGAAAAACTGCTACTCCTCCGTCCTTGACTGGTCAACAGAAGAGAGCCAATCATTCTTCATGATAATGCTCGACCACACGTTTCACTAATGACACTCCAGAAGTTGAGGGAACTTGACTACGAAGTTTTTTCCCCCTCCCAGCTTTTTCCCCAGAGTTTTCTCCAACCGACTACCCCTTTTCCAAGCACTTTGATGGTCTCCTACGAGGGAAGGAGTTAAAAAATCAAACCGATGCTGAAAGTGCGTTCAAAAGAGTTCATCAGCTCCAAAACTCCAGATTTTTTATGTTACCGGAATAAACAAACTTGTAACTCGTTGGCAAAAATCTGTTGATTGTAATGGTACTTACTTTGAAGAATAAAACTTCCGCATTGTTGAAATATATTGGGATGAATTTCGTGTTTCAAAACGTTGCTTACTTTTTACTCAGCCTGATAGTTTCATACCTCTCGAAGTTCCTATATTCTTATGTAACCACTTTGTGGCGCCTTTTCAATCCTCTCGGCCTCCCACCCCACGAAGGGAGCCTGGGTACAGGAAACACTGGTTTGACAAACAAGACGGTTATGACATAAAGAAATACTTAATGTGGTGAGAATTAATAGATTAAAAATTCAATTTTCTTTCTGGCCATCTTCCAGTCCAGACACCAGAAGAATGTTAAATATAGTCGTCTTCTTTTATTTTGAAAGGAAATTTGTTTATTTAACTACAAATGTCTTTAACTAACATTTGAAAATAATTAACCTATAACTAAGCAAATAAGAGGAAACAATGTGAAGTTTTGAAAACTTTTTCTTTGAGGCTATGTGCCAGTTGCTTCAATTGTTCAATGTTAAATCCCCAGATTAGATACACTCATACTGGTTGTGTCCCCTTTCTTTTGTTATCTTAAATACCGTAATTATTTTGTTTAATATTTTATTGGTTATTCATTTTGTGTGTTATTGTTAACATTATGTTATAACCAGTTTAAGGGGATTTAATTGAATTAAATAACAACTTACGACAGATTAAGCAATATTTTAACCTCCAGTCAGTTTCGTTGACAAAAGGATGCCATATTTTATGATTCTGAGATGTTCCCAGAGGCGTATGGAATATCATTGTGGAATTAAAATTACATTTCGTCTTTCACCCCCAGCAAGCTTAGAACATTGGCAGCCGATAAAGAAAACTATATGTGCTATTTTTACATGCTAGAAAGAGCAACCACTATATCTTCCTCCTGTCAAATCCTTAAAAGAATGATACATTGATAGGGGTGTAGTCCTTTATAGACTAGTAAAGCATTTTCCCTGACATACTTTATTAGAATTATTAATTCAGTCAATGATTAATTATTACTACTACGGCCGTAATTTTAATTAAAACAATCTCACCCTCACTACATTATGTTCGTTCACACTTAATTAAAAGTAAATAGAGGATACTAATACACTAACATTGAACACATCGTATCCAGTGTACTCCCTACTAACTATACATTGTACTCAATGTACTAACTATTCATATATATATGCATATGCATATATATATATATATATATATATATATATATATATATATATATATATATATATATATATATATAAACAATATATGAGTATATGCATATATATGTACATGTATGTACATACCTTCATCTACATGTACATATAGATACATAACTGGGTATATGACGTGGCAAAAGAACATGGACAAAATGATAAACAAGGTACAACTAACAAGCAAGCCACATAGAAACATTTCCTTCATCAGCTGCCACCATTAAAACACCGGCGTTTCGAAGAATTAAGGCAGTACGCAACGTTGAAATGGTTCTTCCCACGAACACAAATTAAATTATTTTCGTGGAGGGTAGTGGCGGATGGAAAACGAGACAGGAAAACGAAACGGTGAATGAACAAACAAGCAAAAAGGCTGTACAGCCAGACGTGAAGTGTGTATGTATTGAACGCTGTGAAGCACGAACAGGAGGGGCAAAGAAGTACGTGCGAGCTTGGTGATTCCAAGAACGAAAAGAAATAGCAGCCGGACACACGTGACCAAGGCTGTGTAAAGAGAGAGAGTAAGAGTAGCAGAGGGAAAAGAAGGGGAGGAAGTAGAATAAATGTGAGCAACGAGAGGTAGAGAGAGAGAGAGATAGTAGTAGTAACGGTGAGAGGCGAAGGACGAGTAACAAGAGATAGATAGATAGATAGAGAGAGAGAGAGAGAGAGAGAGTAGTGACAGGTAGAGGCGAAGAACAGTAGAGGGAAGAATGAGAGGGGGAGATAGATATAGAGATAGAGAGAGTGGCGTTAGAAAAATAGTTAAAACTTACTGTATAAAGGTTAACGCGTGCGTTCTGTTGTGATACAAACAATATATGAGTATATGCATATATATGTACATGTATGTACATACCTTCATCTACATGTACATATAGATACATAACTGGGTACATGACGTGGCAAAAGAACATGGACAAAATGATAAACAAGGTACAACAATTAATATACATTTTTCTGATATAATTCTTCTGATGGATAAAAGGTAAATTTTTTCAGAATCCGAATGAGAATTTAAAAAAAGAAAACAAAAAAGAACAACAACAAAGAATGAAACAAACTTCTAAATATATCCCCACAAAATACGTGACTGGGCGAAGGTGTTTCGGGTGTTTTCGTAAGAAACCTCTCGGTTGCTTTGAATTCTTTTTTCTTTGTTTTTCAGCCTTCCAAGTTTTGTTATTTCTTAAGTAGCTCCTATTTAGTTTTACAAGTCTCGGTGTAAGTCAACCGTAGAACTGAATTCAGTCAGTCATGTGTGGAGATTTGAGAGGACTAACAAGGAGATGTGGGGTGTGCAGTGGGAGGAAAGAAAGAAAGAGAGAGAGATAGAAAGAGAGAACAACAGAAGATGAAAGCCTCTTAATCCTTCAACACACCTCTATCATTCCATTCTTTCATTTCCTCTGATTTCCTTTATTTTTTCTCTCTTTTTTTGTTACTTCTTTTTATATTTATTCTTCGTTGTGTTTTACATTGTCTTGTTGTTGCTGTTGTTGTTGTTGTACTTCTTCTTCTTCTTCTTCTTCTTCTTCTTCTTCTTCTTCTTCTTCTTCTTCTTCTTCTTCTTCTTCTTCTTCTTCTTCCCATTTCTTCAGTATTTCCCCCATCCCGCCCTTATCTCCCTCCATCTTCTTTTGCTATTTTTCTTTCACAACAGACCAAGGAAGTGTTTCTTCCAGTTTTGTGTGCAACCAACCGAATGTTTCTTGATAAAACAACCCAGGTGAAGAAAGAACCAACCTAACTGTGGAACACTATCTATTACAAGGCCTATAAAATCAAAGGACGACTTTTAGATCGATGTTTACCTATCGTTCCTGCAGATATCGATACATTTAGTAAACAGTATCAATACCAGCAGGTAAATTCTACTAAAGACGCCAACCTCTGATTAGAGAGTATCTTTGTCATCCTAGCGCACACATAAACACACACACACACACACACACACACACACACACACACACACACACACACTCACACACACACACACAGAGGCAGCTGCTTCTTTCAGATTCCATCTACCAAATCCACTCACAAGGTTTTGGTGAGCCCGAGGCTATAGTAGAAGACACTTGCCCAAGATGCCACGCAGGGGGATTGAACCCGGAACCATGTAGTTGAAAAGTAAGCTTTTTAACACACACCAATACCCGCGCCTATAAACATTTATTTTTAAATAATTCCAAATTACTTTCAGAACTGCTAATTAAATGTTTCCCACTCAATATGTAAGTTAACTAAGGCAGCGAGCTGGCAGAAACGTTAGCACGCCGGGTGAAATGCTTAGCGGCATTTCGTTTGCCGTTACGTTCTGAGTTCAAATTCCGCCGAGGTCGACTTTGTCTTTGATCCTTTCGGGAGCGATAAATTAAATACCAGTTCCGTACTGGGGTCGATCTAATCTACTGGTCCCCTCCCCCCAAATTTCGGGCTGTGTTCCTAAAGGAGAAAAGGATATATAATTTAGCTGATGGCTACCATTTTGATATGAGGCAGTCAATGTGCGCGGCAGACTCAACACTCGTATTGGAGCATAACTATATCAACTGCACATTACAAAATGATTCACTTACCAAACGCATTAACTATAGTAGAATTAGAGAGAAACGAAGTCCTGCTTTTGCTACCGAGTAACAAATGTCTCATCGAGAGTGAGCTCACATAAACACTCACCACGGCTTAAGAGTACTTCACTTGTTCAATATTTTCCTTCTTCTAAGATCTTTTAATGTTGGACTTTTATAACGCTTACTTCGGGATACAATATGCTTAGTAAAACCAGTAAAGACACAACTATTTCTGACCGTCCACTACGTACTCCGGTGCTTCACGTACTCCGGTGCTTCACGTACTCCGGTGCTTCACGTACTCCGGTGCTTCACGTACTCCGGTGCTTCACGTACTTCTCTTTACTTGTAGTGATTATGTTATTTCATTCGTCACGTAGAAGAGGTGTACCGTTATTACTGATTCCCTACAACAGTTGTCTAATCCTTTCGTTTGATAAAACGGTCTTTTATTAACCCTTTCGTTGTTTGGTACTCTTTATTTACCCCTTTGGTTCAGTTACATTTATGTTCTTTAATACATCCAAAGTATCAATTGTTTATATTTGCCTGAACCAAGTTTTAGACACGTTTTGTTTCAAAGTTTAGCTTACTTTTAACTTACATTGTGTCTTTTAAGGAATTTTCTAAGCAGACATAAGATCAAATGTCAAATACGATTAAAAATGGTAAATCAACACCTGAACAGGATCGGTTTCGACAGTGTAAAGGTATGAAAACAATTAGAACATTTTAAACCATATGGCAAGAAAGAAGAGTTGTGTCGGGTGGAATTGCAGAAAACAAAACAAAACAAAGAAATTGTTCAGTTTCCCACGTTTCTTATTTTCCGAATTTTGTAAAAGAATGAGGCAGAGGACCGGATATTGCGATTGAGATTTGCCAAAATCTTTAAATTAGGGTTTCTCAATCTGGGTGGTAGCGCCCCCCTGGGGGCAATGTAAACGCCGAAGAGAGGGGCAAACGTTTGTGGGTGGTGAGGAAGTGGAGATGGAATCTATTCGTTTATTGCCCTGATTTGGATTTAATGAAGACGATCTTTGATAATTACGAGCTAATTTCCCATTGATAAACTTTAGCTGCGATCACATCAGCGGCCACAAAATATTATAATTTCCTTTTCACATTGTGCCGTGGTCAAATTATGTCTTTTGGGGTCATTTTAAGGCGCAACGAAGTACTTTTTTGTGTTGCTGTCAAATCACCATTGCTATTATTCATTATTTGTGTGCTACTTTTAGAGAAAAATATCCTCATTCACAAACTAGTTTCACAAGACGGGTAATAACAACTCAGTTTAACGAATATCAAATATGAATGGAATGATCGTTATAAAATATCGGATGTTGAAACAGCAAATATAAATTGAGCGACTTTTGAAATATCTCGGTTTTCACAATACCACGTTTACATGCAATAATTGATTTAACATTTAGGTATTACGAATAGCAAATATACGTGGAGTGAGTGCTACTCCTCGGTTTATTAGGACACCAAATATAAATGGGAGAAATATTAAAACACATTGATATCTAAAGTACCAAATATATATGTAGTGAGCTGTAAGCTTCGCAATACCATTCATAAAGAAGATGAGTGTTATAATATTTCTGTTTGTAGAGTACCAAATATAAACAGATATATTTTTAAAACACCAAATGGAGAGAGTTTTGTCAAAGATCACTTTAACCCATTAAGTTCCATTGTCCTATAAATAGGACACCGAGTATTTCCATTTCTACTTGAAGTAAAGGAATTTCAATAATTATTTTTTTTCATTTTAACCTATTTTCAATCATCTGTAACAATTTAAAAATAATATTCAGAAATTTAAGTACTCTGGGACTTAATGGGTTAATGGCATTTCGTATTCATAAGATATTTTGAAAATTTCAATAGAAACTTATTAAACGTAATTATTATTAAAAATTGTGGAGGCACATGGCCTAGTAGTTAGAGGAGCGGTCGAGAGATCGCGGGTTCGAATTTCAGACCAGGCGATGTGTTTGTTCATGAGCGAAACACCTATGCTCCATGCAGCTCCAGCAGAACGTGATGGCAAACTTCTGCTGACTCTTTCGCCACAACTTTCTCTCACTCTTTCCTCCTGCATCTAGCAGCTCACCTGCGATGGACCAGTGTCCCGTTCAAGTGGGGAACCTATACGCCAATGAAACCGGGAAACCGGCCCCTATGAGTCAGTGTTAGCATAAACTTAATTAGTATATAATATATAAATCTATGGTAAGATAAAAGTAAATAATCTTTCACAAGAAGATTACGATGATTGCCCAGTAACTATATATCTTATATTAATAGCTAATCTAATCTTAAGGTTTACAGTCACTGGTAGACCTTACGAATCAATACATAAAAATGTTTGTTTCTATTGGCTACTTCTATTCGTTAATACTTTTATTACCGTCTGCCTTCGTTCATTATTATAGCCTGATTCTGAATGGCTGACGTGATGGCAGGATCATGAGAGCGTCGGAAAAATTGCTTTGTGTCATTCGTTTCCGTTCTTCAGATTCTGAGTTCAAACCCTGCCAAGGTTAGTTTCTGCCTTTTATCCCTCTTTAGTCGATAAAATAAGTACTGGGTACAATAGTGTCATATACTCCCCTCACCTCAAAATTACAGAAACCGTTATCGTCTGATGCCGGGGCGGGGGATGAATACGTCAAAGGTGACGAGACGTGGAGAGACAAATGAGACATCTGTCCCTGAATGGTGGATTTGTGACGTTTATCAATTCCGACGAACAGAGGGTTATTATTATAGTTTGGTGGAAAAGACAAAGAAAGGACACAGCCTGTTTGTGGAGAAAGGGCTGGATGTGTTTGGTAGCGATGGAGTAGCAATCAACCGATTATTCCTTTCTCTACTTATAGCAGCTACCCCGTCCCAGATGCAGTAGGTCCTCCACTGGGGACCTCAATGGACCCTTTTAGCGGCCGAGATATTTTTTGACCCGAAGAGAAAATCCAACCTTTCGGATCGGTCCTAGTTATGCTAAGGACATGACTTTGCCGGGTGAGATCATCCGTAGTGTATATCTTCTTTACTCGCTTAACTTATTTCCCTCATCCAAATTTTATACCCCCACCCCTCTCTCTCTCTCTCTCTCTCTCTCTCTCTCTCTCTCTATCTATCTATCTTTCTACATTGTCTCTCTTTTTCTCCGTCTTACAGATCTTTAAAACGTCTTTCGTCCTTATGTATTTTCCTTTTGTTAACTACATATTTCTCGTCCAGTTATTTATTCATCTCACTTTTATTCTTTCTTCTCTATCCTTCTTTCATAAAGTCCTTCATTTGTTTTCCTTTTTCATTCTCTATCTCCTTTTTTTTTCTTGGTGTCCCTTCATTCCTTCTTTTCCTTTTTCTTTGCTCTCCTTTTTTCTTCTTATATTTCCTCCACGTTGTCCTTGTCTGATTATTGTTTTTTTTTCTTTCTTCGCATTGTCGTTATTTCCTTTAAAACGCCCTCCCACACACATTCTCACACCTATTTAACAATAATAATTCAACCAACACTACAACACAACAACAACAACAAACGCAACCAGCAACAACAGTAACAGCCACAACACAGAAAAAATAGCAAGAGCTCGCTTCTAAAAATGGCGGCAATGTCAGAGAAAGACCGATAAACATACAGACCGCTAAACGGACAGGTTGACATGGACAAACAGCCTCTGTGGCGGTACAGTTGCTCTAATGCCCACAACACTGTCTTCTCTCAACAATTTTGCCTTTCTTTTGAAGGTTTTACTTCATTTCTTTTTGTTTCTGTTATTTAAATGAAAATTTTGCTTGATCTTCTCTCGGTCACTTCGTCGTCACTCAGACATACACACATCCCCGCATCCTCCGCATGCACAAACACACACATGTGCACACCCCAGCACACGCACCCGTACAAGTAAACACACACACGCGCACACACGAAGACACACACACACACACACACACACACACACACACACACACACACACACACACACACACACACACACACACACTCACTCCTCAGAAAAGACGTGCACCATTTCGTCCCCCAGTCGATAACATAGAATATTCACCCACAATATAAGGTAGTTACCGAGCAGATGTGAATTTCTCTTCAAACGAAGAGAACCGAACATCTACATAGAACTGGTAAGAAACTTGCAGCTCTTATTTGCAGGTTACAGTTCTTCATTTGTTTCTATTATCATAGGTGCACTGCGGTCCGTAAAAACAGATCGACATAAAAATCTAGAAACGCTTGGCTTCTCCTAAAACGAACAAAACAGACTGATTCGCAATCCCCAAATACGATCGATCAAAGGAACAGTGAGAATTCATAAACCATCCCAAGGGTCTTCTATTTGAATTTCAGGGCAAACATATGCAAATAAACATATATACATATGAATACCTATACACACATGCACACAATACAGCCACATACATTAACCAACTGTGGTAATCTCAAACACCAAGAGGTATTTCTATTTAAGCAAAACAGTTTTGCGTCGATATTATTGACTAGCTTCAATTTTGTAAAAGAAACTGAATATTTAAAATAAAAACCAATGCAATATACATATACATACATATATATATATATATATATATATATATATATATATATATATATATATATATATATATATATATATATATATATATATATATATATATATATATATATATATACATATATATATATATATATATATATATATATATATATACATACAGAGAGAGAGAGAGAGAGAGAGAGAGAGAGAGAGAGAGAGAGAGAGGCGCAGATGTGGTTGTGTGGTAAGAAGCTTGCTTCTCAACCACGTGGTTCCGGGTTCAGTCTCACTGTGTGGCACCTTGTGCAAGTGTTTTCTATAACCTCTGGCCGACCAAAGACCATATTGTGTACAATATACGATGGGCAGGGACAACTGACGAAGGGTTATACTCTTCATGTTGCATGTCTCGTTTCTCTGTTTGTTTGGGTTTTTTTTGGTTGTTCGAAAAAAGTTCGTTTTCTGTTTTCGTTTTTATGTTTTCGTTTTTCGTTTCTCATTGTGTTTAACGTTTTTCTGATGTCCAGTACCCATATATGCATGTATATATACATATAGATGTAGGTATGTACATATATGTATGGATATATGCATCTATCTATCTATCTATATTTGTGTGTCTGTGCTTGTCCCCCCACAGTTGGTGTGCTTACGTTCCCGCAACTAAAATGTTCGGCAAAAGAGACCGATAGAATAAGTACCAGGCTTACAAAGAATAAGTCCTGGGGTCGATTCGTTCGACTAAAGGTGGTGCTCCTGCATGGCCGCAGTCAAATGCCTGAAACAAGTAAAAGAATAAAAGAATATATATGTGTGTGTATGTGTGAAAGAGGGAGAGAGGGAGAGAGGGAGAGAGCGAGAGACAAAAAGTATGGGTGGTAGAGTGAATAGGGGTAATTTCTTTATGTGTGAACACGCGAATAGTTATGAACTATCCGTTTATGAACACTATTCACGCATGCGTATATGTCGCGTGTGTTTTTCGATGTGTGTGTGTGTGTGTGTGTGTGTGTGCGTTGGTAGGTTTGTGTTTGCTAGTCCACACCCCTACTACGTGTGTGTGTGTGTGTGTGTGTATCGTTACAAGAACAAACTCCGCGTATTTGTTTGTTTGGCAATATAGGTTTTTCTTGTCTGATCTCACACCTCGTAACCGCCATAACGCTGAATCGAATGTCTGTGACAGTTTTAACACCTTCTGACTTAGCAAACTATAGCAGAGAAAAAGGGCTGGGTAGGTTACAGACAAAACAAACATACTGTGTACACACACACACACACACACACGCGTGCATACACGCATACATATTTGCACGTACACTCAAATATCAAATACACACACACACACATATATATATGTGCATGTTTTGAGTGTGTGTATGTATTTAGACAGAGAAAGGGGTAGAAGGAAGGAAAGATACATTTATATTTGTATTTTCTTTATTTGCAATGTTCGCCTGTTTTGTGGTTTTCTTGTTTTATTTTTCCTGTTAAAAGCAACATCACAAACAACTGTTACCAGAAAAAGAAGCATTTTGGAAAAGAAAGAAAATGTAAAAAGCAGATGGTAGGAATTGGTAATGCCTTACTTCCAATATTGATATTATTTAAACACTTTGATTACTTCTCGATGTAGTTCTGCCGACCATAAAACGTAAGGAGCAGTGGTTGATGGCGACCACAGACGTAGGACATCACCTCAATTCGGAAAACATTCCAAAACATAACAGAAACAAATACTTTTTATTTGAAGTTTAGTTCTTATCTAAATATGACGTGGTCATGCTTCATATGAAAGGAGACCACACGAACCATTTGTCCTGACTCTCACCCAAAAAGAATGTCTAATTTCGAAGAGAAATAACAAAAACTAGAAAAATAAATAACAAAAGCAGCAAAAAACGCTTAATGAAATTTGTATCATAAATAAACGTTTGTGTGACACAGGGAGTGTTCAGATGTGTCAGGCAGGGACATACTTTGGAAGATAAATGTCATTTAAGGTTAGTTTGGTTCCCAGAATTCAGTTTGTGACGTAAGCAACAACCCTCTAATTTCTGTGTCTTAATAACGTCACTTACCTTACTCTTTCTGTAAGGTAGATACATTTCTTCCTTCTATGTAAGGTCACTAGGTTTTGATCCTCTCCCTGTCTTAGTTTAACAACATTTCTCTTTTCTCTTCTAAAGTGTTTTATACATAAAACAGTAAGGCATTCTCTTACTAAGTGAGACACTCGACTCTTCTACCCTTTTACGTAAGGTGTCCAGACACCTCTACTCTTCAACGTAATTAGTTGGACTCTAATCTCAGAATCTCAGATGTTGTTGGGTGTCTCTTGAGTTGCTTGGGCGATGACCTCCATCGCTCACGGAGGCTGTGGCTGATTATTTTCTGGACCAGTTGAACCAACTCGGCCGTCATAAAAACCTATGACTGTTTCATTTTTTTGTGGGACAGGTGGCATGTACTTGTCAGGTCACCACATCTTAGACTCTGACACGAAGGAATGGAGCGACGTTTAAGATATTGCCAATTTCTGAGTTGCTGTCGATGTTGACTTGAGCCATGGACATGGTCCCTCTTTTCATTCTTTGGAGGAATTCCAACCACGTTTCGTGGTTTGCTACCTCAACAGTTCCTTTATAGGATCTAGTGGCTAAAGACATCATCAGGAGGAACAACGTCCGGCTTCGGCCCCTACTCCTCTACCGTTTACGACGTAGCGGCCTCCACGCCTTTCGGAAGTGTCTTCAGCTCTGGTATTGAGTGCATTTCTTCTTCTTTCTTCTGTTCCCTGGCCTCTTCGATGCAGCGTCAACGAGTGTCAGCGGGCAACTGACCATCCTGCCAAATTTTCCTTTAAATACTCGCTGATAGGCTCCAGCAGCCAGCACCAGCTGATTGTCACGTGACACTTCAACTGACCAATGGAAGAGAAGGGTGCGTAATCTTAGCCCGCGTTCATGCATTTTTTCCCTCCATTTTGGTGTTGAACAGGTTTAAAAAGTTTAAAAGCCATCCGAATTTTATTTAAAGAATGATTGATTATCCGTCCCCGTGCTTTTAAATCCCTTCTATTTAAAGAAATAATATTACATTTTACCTTCTACCTTTTACTTTTCTTAGTCATTAGACTGCAATCATGCTGGGGCACCGCGTTGAGGAAATTTTGGTCGGAAGAATCGATCCCAGTACTTACTGTTTTTAAGCCTACTCCTTGTGGGTTGGAAGCAAGGTTACCACACAACCATGCCTGAGCCTATTGTAAATAGGCATAAGATTAAAGTGTAAAAGGTAAAGGCGCATATATCAGTTATAAGAGGTTGACAAGCTGATGCGAAAGGGTTAAATGGCGAGTTTAGTTCGATGAGAAACGTTTCCAAAGTGCAACTCTGTTTCATGTCGTCCGAAAATGGAGAAGCGACAAATTTATATAAAACTATCTTCGCAGTAGACATGTGTTTGGACTTAGGTTTCATCCCCAAGCTGGATGAAATCATTTTGGAATCCGAACAAAATCCGTAATCCGAAATGCTTCCGCTTCCAAATATTTTTTGAAAGTGTTAGCAACTGTTTATGCATACATACATACATACATACATACATACATACATACATACATACATACATACATAATACATACACACACACACACACATACACACAAATTTTTATATGCATGTGTATATATAGAGGTCTATCTATCTATCTATCTATCTATCTATCTATCTATCTATCTATCTATCTATCTATCAAATTATCTATCTATTTATCTATCTGTCTGTCTTTCACACACACACACACACACACACACACACACACACACACACACACACACACATATAAGCATCTACTAGAGTATATATGTCTCCACGTGTGTGAGTGTCTGTGTGTCTCTGTGTGTGTGTGTATCTGTGTGTATCTCTATCTGTATGTCTGTTATGGCCGCCCTACACAATACCATTACAGAAGCAGGAAGTAACCATGTGTCTCTCTCCCTAATTATTGTCAACTGTTTAAACACAAAACCGAGACACAACTTCCATTCAGATCCTTAACAAACACACTTTGGTCTTATCGCTTGATTCTCTGTCTTGATTCTTTTTCCAAACGACATATTCCGACTTTGGTAATTTTAATTAAAAGCACTTGTTGCGTGTATGTATACAGTTTTCCACTTATCTCTTATAAAAAGAAAATCTAGGCTCACTCAAATCGGGTTATATACGCACATACACATATACACAGTTATACATATACACACAAACGCACCTAACACTCATATACATTAACATTTGTGTATATCATTATGTATATTTTTATATTTTTGTGTATATCATTATACATATTTTTTGTACTCTGTGTAAATATTTATATGTATGTTTATACTATTTTTGTATAGTATT
The DNA here is from genome assembly GCF_046866305.1 of Octopus bimaculoides. Lineage (NCBI taxonomy): Eukaryota > Metazoa > Mollusca > Cephalopoda > Octopoda > Octopodidae > Octopus > Octopus bimaculoides. Next base: position 166,828,253 of record NC_142930.1, read on the forward strand.
ATACATATTTTTTACGTTTATTTGTATATATTTTATATATTTCTCCTGTTTGCAATGTTCACGTGTATATATGTGTACGCACCCACAGAAATGTTTATGTAATTGCGACTATGTGTAAAATTACGCAAATACATCTCTCGTCTCACACCGATCAGTATTACGCATAGAGGGGAGTACCATGCAGTCACTTGACCTAGAAACAGCAGCTAAATATGTCTGAAATCACACTTGACTACCTTAAATAAAGAAGGCTACGCTGAAAAGGTATGGTTGCAGGTGAAATGCTTTTGGTCATCATAGATCTGAACGAATAGTACTGACGTAGGGCGAAACACCTCAGAAACAGTAATAAAAACAACACCGATGCATAAAAGTCATTTATGTTTCCTGTACTATACATATATTTTATGTGACTTATAAATCTATGAGGATGGTTACGGCTGGAATGTCTTTCATCGTACGACTGCTTGATGAGAGTCGTCAGAGGATTAAAACAATTACATTAGCAAGGACCTCTTAAGGTGTCTTTTCTACTATCGTTAACTCTGTGTAAACTCAGTTTAGATTAGACTGGAAGTGTTATCAATGAGAGAGACTTCGAGCTACACAACCTTGTAATTAATTACTATAGTCACTGGTAAGTTTAATTTTTCTGAAGTAATTGGAACTCTGTTGAATAATAATTAGGATGTAGGGTAGGTTCTGATGGAAAGATATTATGGAAGATCTTTACTGACAGTTATTTTATTGTTCTTTCATGAAGATCTTTGTAATCAACCGTGTCTATATAGGTGTGTCAGCTTCAGGTCTGGGGATTACTTTTATGGGTTCACAACTAAATGTAGGTAGGTGAAAAGGTTAGTTGGTCAGCAGGTGTCTCATTAGCTTCCGTCGTTGTTGATTTTATTTGAACACAAATGGAAGATTTCAATGTTTGTTTTGGAAATGTGGAAGGTATTGCTCCAGCATGTGAAACTTTGTAATTAAGTGAGTGTATTTAGGTACATCAGCTTTAGGTCATGAATCTTTTAAAGATTCACAAAAGAATGTAAAGAGGTTTAGTTGGTCAATAGATTTGTTTCCTTGTTGGTGGTGCTATTTAAGAGATTTATCTTGTTTGTTTTGGGAAGGTATAAGCTATGGTTCAGAGTTCAGTTAATCATGTAGAACAATAAGTTTTAGATCATAGAATTTTTAGCATAGAAAGTTGTTTATCTTGTGCTTTAAGGTTCACAAAAGAATATTTATGGACATAAATTGTAGTTGGTCAGCTGATTTCTCACTTGGAGTTAATTTTTTCTTGAGGCTACTTGATTGCTATTTGGAAAGTTTAACCTTCATGTTTCGCGGAGTTAAAGGTCGTGGACTATGTTTTTATAAGTATTTCTTCTATTCGGCTTCATTATCTTGAACCTATAAATATATACAAATGTGGGGCATTATAAATATATGCGCATATGCTTATATGCAAAAATAAAAATAAATACACGCAAATGTCTAAGCCAGGTTAATCCTCCAACATCCTTGCACACATGTATGTGCATGTATGTGAGTGTATAGATGTGTGTACTTATATGTATGGACTTATATTGGAAAAGCTTTGTGGGTATTTTCGTTGATATTCAGAGAATTTTTAGATAATCTCTATTTTATTTCTTTAGGGTAAAGCGGTAATGTTAGTGATTATGCAGATTATGGGGATAGTTTGCGGTGAAGAAAGTTGGTGAGGCATTTTCATATTTAGCTGTTAGGAAAAAATTGGTTTGGAAAGTTTTAATGTGTTGGAGATTTTGTGTTTTCAGGAAGAGACTAAGTCAGGGTTTTAGTTTAGAATTTGACTCTTAAATATGGTAATGTAGTAGGATTCATTGGTACAGCGTTAAAAGGGTTTGCTGTTCACTTTGTATGGTTTTGTGCACAGCAATATTTTCCAATTAATACTAAATGGAGTACTTTTTGTTTATTTGAATGTCCATATATGTATTGATAGTGAAGTGTCATTTTTCCTGTCTGGGTCGCGAAAAGCATGTGTGTGTTGGTTTCATTTTGACAACTGGTTGCATAGTATATTGAAAATATACACACACATATATATGTACGTGTATGTATGTGTGTGTGTGTGTGTGTGTGTGTGTGTGTGTGCGTGCGCGCGTGTGCGTTTTCAGTAAAGGAAAAAGTTTGAAGAAGGTAATATGACTTGTAGCAAGAGGTGATCTAACGATAAACAACTGCAACAACATTTATAACAGTCACTGCATTTATTTGATTATTTATTTAGCTAATTGATATAAAATTAAAACTCACGTTAAACCACACGCCAACAATGATATGTCTCCATTATTTCATCTACCAAAATTTATTCCTCTCTCTTATCTGAATAAAACTTCAGGATATTTTCCCCATTAAGATGTTCATTCCATTTGTATCAGTTCCCCTCCACACAAGACCTTCATACCTCACGGAGTTCTATGCCTTTTCCATGATTTTACAAAGACTGTGTTACCTTTACCGAAATTACAATCTCTATTTCTCTCAATAACCAAACTTTGCATTTTCGAACAACCTACCTACATTCTACAATTTTAAATTTCATCTCGCCTCACTTGAATATTAAAGGACCATTTACAACTACTTCGTAATTCATATTCCTTCCAGGTAAATTGTCACACACGATACGATGTGACTATAGCGTCTGTATTTTACATTCCTGCTGTCCTCTCTAACAAGACATTCAAATAATTATCATATATTTGGTCGTTTTAGCCACCACGGCTCACATCATTAACAAACGCTGTGTTTAGATAGTCGCTTTTTGCGTTGATTACAATCATATTAAGATCATACTGCAGCGCTTCCTACACTGCTCACTGTTTTTTTACTTTTACTGTTTGTTGTTTCTGCTTTATATCCTGGAGTTCAATGTTGTTTTACGTTTTGGTATCAGCGAATTTTAGACTGTGGTTCCATCGTGTCTTTAACTGTTTCCAGATGACTGGTTTGGTACAGATGGAAGACGCACAACTAAGCATTCATTAAAGATCCCAAGGGAAATGTTCTTTAAGTATCGAAGCCTTTTCAGACCATAGTTACATAATTATGAACATGACCCGCTGATCTCTAAATTTCTGATATAAGAATTTGCAGAGAGAAGTTTCAAGATGTGAAAGACTTTAACAGACATCGTGTTTTTCCTGTCTTCTCTAGAATAACATTTGAAGCAGGACCCTCTAGAATCTTCTAGATGCATATTTACATATATGTATGGATATACATGTGTGTATATACATATGTATGAATGTATGTGTGTCTTTTGTGTGTATGTATGTATGTATGTATGTATGTGTGTCTTTTGAGTGTATATATATGCATATCTATCTATCTATCTATCTATCTATCTATCTATCTATCTATCTATCTATCTATGTCTATGTTAATTTCTAGTGGGGGGTAAGGTTAGCTAGATTCCTAGCTAGAAAGAGAGCATGATTAAGAAGTTTGGGAGAAATAGAATAATTACTACTCTTCTATTTCTCCCAGACTTCTTAATCAAGCTCTTCTTCTAGCTAGGAATCTAACTAACCTTTCCCCAACTAGAAATTAACATAATCCTTAATGCCCATAAAACCCTTATTTCTTGTGAGGATAAACTTTGGTGCCGGGCCAACACCATAACAATACCAATAACCATAGCAATTTATTTGACATTACCATGAGATCATCCGACTCCGCCCAGGTCACCGACATCGTTGGACTATTCATACTCCACCAGCTCCAAATACATTTCCCTAACCTCAAGGGAGATCTACTGAGATGACGCCTTGCTAGTTATTAAGAGCGAAAATAAAATCTTCTTTAGCACGAGCTAGAAAAAATCTACATAAATTTTTCTCTAGCCTAAAATTTCCGCAAAACTACTAACTTTTAGACGTAGCTTTAAACTTAGAAACCTCCCAGTACTTCTCTTATCACAAACCTAGCCAATACCTTAAATACTTAAGCATTCATTCCAATCACCACAAATCACTTTTGATAACATAGTCAAGGGTATCTCGATCCATATATCTGACCTCTCTCCCACTGAAGAAGTATTCAATAACCACGCACCATAGTACAACCAAGCGCTCGCTGCCAGCGGCTTCTCCCAACAAATAAAATACATCCCTAATGCTAGGCTCAAGCAACATGCATCTCAAATCACATCGCAACGCCACACCAACAATCAGAATCACAACAGACCACACATGAACTATGCTAGAACCCCGTGAAAACCCGCATTAAGACAACCTAGACCCAACACGCACACATATATCACTAGGTCAAAAGCAAAAACAGCTAACAACAACGGGCATGTTACCCACTCCATTTTCCAAAAATATAGATAGCACTAACACTAAACACCCCCACCCAAAAAGAGGAGGACGCTCTATTCTATGGTATACACTCCCTTCTCACAAACGTTAAGAGCTTAGCTAAATCCTTCTTTAATATACTGGACTCCAACTTCCCTCGTCAACATAGATATTAATCTATCTTTGATAGATCTACCCTGAACCTATCCTATTCCACTCCACTCAA
>NC_142930.1:166837827-166872827 GCF_046866305.1 Octopus bimaculoides
CATTTTTATTCTTATTTCTACATTCATTCTCCTATTTCCCTATATATTCCTTATTTGCTTCCTTTTCCCAAAATAACTCCTCATATTGAACTCTAATATTTCCCTCTATTTAACCATCTAACATCGTGTCTGATGAAGGGATATCCTTAATATCCCTGAAACAGCTGTAAGACTAACTTTCTCTTTAAGAATGTCCTGAAAATTCCACACAACCTTGGGTTTGTTGTCTCATTTTATTTAACATATATATATGAATAATATATATAATCCAGAGCCTGAGTAAATAGTTTTCGGAGATGTAGATGCAGCTTTGGTATAGCATGGCTCTTGGTGCACCGGTTGATCCTTTTCAAAATCCCATAATCTTTGAAGAGGAACAGATGGTTTTGAAAACGTCGTCTAATTTCTTGAGATGTCTCTCAGCAGTCGCTTGTAGATACGAAGAACCAGGACAATTGTATTAAGGCTAATTTATTTATTTCTTGAAGGTGTGGCAACGTATGAAAGAAGTTTGTTCTATGATAACTCATTATGATGCATAATCCGAAACAAAGGCGGGAGATCTGACATCTAAATATAACCTCTTTTATCGTAACTGAGAGGGAAGAAAATTTATCAACGCAGCATGTCATACCAGCAGCATTCATATCACAAAAGTGCATTATATGGAGTCTAAATTTATATATATAAGATAATACACACACGCGCACGCACACACACATGTATGTATCTGTGTGTATACACCACCACCACGTATATATATCATGTATACGAGCGTGGCTGTGTGGTAAGAAGCTTACTTCCCAACCACATGGTTCCGGGTTCAGTCCCCCTTGCATGGCACCTTGGGCAAGTGTCTTCTACTATAGCCTCGGGTCGGCCAAAGCCTTGTGAGTGGATTTAGTAGAGGGAAACTAAAAGAATCCCGTTGTGTGCATGCATATATATATATATATATATATATATATATATATACATATATATATATACATAAGACGGGCTTCTTTCAATCATATATATGCGTGTGTGTGTGTGTGTGTTTGTTCCCCAACACTGCCTGACAACCGGTGTTAGCTTGCTTACGTCTCGGTAACCTGGCGGTTGGGCAAAATGTACCGATGGGACAAGTGCCAGACTTAAAAAATGTCATGGGTTCGATCCATTCGACTAAAGACTCTTAAAGAGATGCCCCAGCATGGCCGCAGTCTAATGACTGAAACGAAAGATAGAAAGATAAGGGATAAAAAATCTACACACACACACACACACACACACACACACACACACACACACACACACACACACACACACAACAAAAGAGCCTATGTTATTGTATATAAACTATACTCTATTATAAAGGCCTTTTCACATAGAATATACAAACTCGCTCCAGTGTCTGTGTGTAAAATGATATAAATCAAGTTTAAATATTTCAAAATACGTATTACTCTCTACGTATGTATGTATGTGTGTATGTATGTATGTATGTATGTATGTATGTATGTAGGTGTGAATACATACATACATATATATATATATATATATATATATATATATATATATATATATATATATATGTATTTGTACGAATGTGTATAATGCATACATAAATTTCAGAAAAAAAAAAACAAGAACAACAAAAACGACAGCCGAGGAAGGGAATTGTGCAGAATAAAAGCGGTCCATATATGTATATTGAAGGAAATGGAGAAGGCGAGACAGGTTTTGGTGGGTGGAAAGGGAGGGTGACGGATTAGGTGAGGGCAAAAATGGGAAGTTAAAAGTTAGGAAGGGGGCGGCCCAAGTATTTTTTTTTTATTGTCTAATGTTGTACAGCGATAACATTGTTAATAAGTTATTACGTAAGACAAACCACATTAAGTGTCAGAACGGAGATAAGCGAAAGTGGACGAAGTCTGTATAAATCTTCGTCTCCGATACGTAAACAAGTTCCTTGTTAGCATACGTCAGCTGTAACCCATTGTGGTTTGGGTTATCTCCACTGCTCTAAATATTTACGCAAGATATTGGTTTTAGATTTTGGCAAAAAGCCAGCGACTTCAGGGGCGGTGTTTAAGTCCATTATATCGATCCCAGTGCTCGACTGGTACTTATTTTATCGATCCCGAAAGGATGGAAGGCAAAGTCGACCTCGGCGGAATTTGAACTCACTACTTAAAGACGGACGAAATGCTGCTAAACAGTTTGTCCGACACAAGAGGAATATTATTTCGTTAACAAATGGCACAGTCTTTCAAAGATTAATTCTTAAATATTCCATACCCACCTCTCCATATCAGTAACACTTGACACACAACAATTTCTTTTCTTCGCTCTTCTATTTCTGACCGCAGGAACGATGCTTCAGGTGTAAACAAGTGCGATTACGTGGCTCTCTTATGACGGTGGTTTTATGCTGTTCAAAAATGAAACCCGATCTACCGGATATATGGGCAATAATGTTCAATCTTGCCTTGAGATATACGTTTATCTAGGATTATAGGTATGTCGGTTGGCAGAATTGTTAGAGCTTTGGGGACTACTGCCTTGTGCTAATTATTCTAGCTCTTTACACTGTGAGTTCTGTTCCTACTTCAATCAATTTTCATTCTTATGAAGTCAATTAAGTATCAACCAAGAACTAATGTTCCCTTCTCTCTGCCGTCCTTTCACTCTGACACTCTCATAACCGGTTTCATTGTACTGGGATTGAGTGATGGAGGGACTGCACCAAATATCCCTTTTCTCCAAGAAATGCAGAATGTCCCTACTTGCAATATCGTCTCATGCAACACGGCACAAAAGCCGTCCAAATGAAATATAGAACGTGGTAGCCATGGATAAATCTATGTTCTGTCTCAGACAAATATCTCGTGTTACATTATCCAACGAGTTCTTCTTTTTAGGACGTTACAGTATGATGTAAGGGAGATTTCACTGTTATTTCTGAATGATGAGTGACTGCATAATAGAGTCGTCCTTGACAGGGTTTGTTAACCTTGCAGAAGTGGAAAAAGGTGTCTTAGCGAAAGAAGTCTCACGGTTATAGAGGCGTAACAATGATATCAGGATAATGGGCAGAGTATTGTTGACACTGCGTGTTGATGATATTGATGATGGTAGTGAGGCGGCGAGCTGGCAGAAACGTTAGCACGCCGGGCGAAATGCTTAGCGGTATTTCGTCTGCCGCTACGTTCTGAGTTCAAATTCCGCCGAGGTCGACTTTGCCTTTCATCCTTTCGGGGTCGATAAATTAAGTACCAGTTGCGCACTGAGGTCGATCTAATCGACTGCCCCACCCCAAAATTTCGAGCTTAAAGTAGAAAAGAATATTGCCAAGGCAGCGAGCTGGCAGAAACGTTAGCACGCCAGGCGAAATGCTTAGCGGTATTTCGTCTGCCATTACGTTCTGAGTTCAAATTCCCTCGAGGTCGACTTTGCCATTCATCCTTATCACGTATCCATAATCATAGATACAAATGTTCACATTAATATACGAGCAAAACCTAATTTATCCACCTCAACACATGCATATACTGGTCATACTATACTGGTGAAGAGGTAGGGAGATTTTTACATCTCTCAATCAGGAATCGATCTATAGTTAAACCTCTTTTAAGAATTTTTATTTATTCACTTTCCTCACTTTTAATCCATGCTAATGGAGCAAGTATCTGCAGTTCTTAGAGCTATTTGGCGTCTATTTCTAGCATATGGCACTATTCATTGGTGTCGTATTATTATAATTATATTTATATAATTATATATTCATACATACATACATACATATATTCCTACATACATACATATATACATACATACATACATACATGCATATATATACATATGTATGCATGTATGTGTGTATATATGTATAAATATATAATAGGGTAAAAAAACAATACGAGAGTCAGCCAGATGACAACAATACCTTGGATAACTGCTTCACAAACTATATGGAAGTCATCCTAATGTGAAGGTGACACCAACAATTTCTTCAGATATTAACATAGTAGAACAAAGTCAGTTGTAGACATAGGCCCTAAAAGTAGAACTAAAGCCCTTTCCAACAAGTAGAACGCGAACCCTTTCCAAGCCCTTTCCGAATCAAACTGAAAACTGGTCCAACAAGAGATCCTGAAGCAGTCCTGGTTCGAACATCTGTCTATGCAAGAAAATGGCATCAAATTTAACGAGTTTATGTCAATAATGCGAGCCATAGGAATTATATTTGCTCCAGAGAGAAACGGCTGCATATACAAAAGTATTATTGCTAGAGACAGAAAAGTCATTATGAGGCGAGGATGAAAGATCTCAAATCGCTTAGATAAACAGCCTACTGGCAGCGAGGGGTCTCACTTGTAAAGGACATCTTTAGAGACCGAGAACAGACTCAGTCTCTCCCATAAAAAAAAGAGGAAGAAACTAAAACCAGGGTTGTAGAGAATATGCAAACGAACACTTTCTCTAAATTTGCAAAAGAACCAGCTTCAGTATATTCTAAAACAGTCGTTGTTTGAAGGAAATGTCTCCCTGACTGTAGACTTCGAAAAAAGGTTAAATGAAATATTGAATGAACAATTCCTAAGTGTTTTCACCACCCTTTGGAATACAGATAAATAAATCAGATGAAATCTTTGGCACTGAAGCCCCGAATATTGAAACGGTGATTCCATCGGCACAAAAGAGAAGAATGTCGTATGACCCCCCCTCGATGAAACGAGGGGAAATTCTGTAATAGACTCTTATTGGTTTCCCAGCGATTCTTTTAAAAACGTGCAAGAAGACAATTTTGGTGAGCTTCCTCGCATTTGGTAAACTTCCGAATAGTTAAAAGATTGTATTATTTGCTCCATCCATAAAAGAAGGAAAGAGAACCGACGATAAAAATGACAGGCTTATCTCTCTGACTTGATTCTAATCTGTAAGAAGCTGATGACGTTCTGAGAATGAAATTATTTGTTTACTGACACAAAACATGGCTTGTATCTGTGAAGGAGGAACGGCAGCACCATCAATCCATTGCTTCATTATGGTTAGCTTTTGAAACAACAGCGAAATTATTCAAACGTTTTCCTAGGGTTACTCCTGCCGATTGCCATTGTTTTGGTGCATTTCTGGAAATCCAGGACACTTGGTATACACAAGTCAGTCAGAGAGTAGAATTCGATTCTGCAAAAACCTTTGATAACATTCATCACAAACTGCGTGATCTTGGCATCGCTGGAAGTCTAAAGAAGTGGCTGAATGACGTTTCAGAAAGGTAAAATGTTCGGTAGACGCAGCCAACGGTGTTCTCTCAGTGGAGATAATTAATTCCTAGTAGAGTCTCTTCGGGAGTTGTATTGAAACTAGTCTTAGACATAGCCTTAGTCGTACCGAAGTATCACAGATAACAAAAAAAAAAAACAAAAAAAAACGTGATGATATCACAAAACTCAAGGAGCAACAGTTCTTGTCTGATAACCTAGAATACATGTCCAAAGAAGTTACATGACTTTACCGCAACGTATCATTAAATAAAAGGATGAGACTAAATGAGCAGAAGACCATGCATAGATATGTTACTAGAATACTCTGAGATGATATTAATATTGAACATGAAAGCAGTCTATCATGGACCAACAACTGGATTACCACCTCCTACTTTGAAGGGTATGAATTTGCAATACAGGAACAGGAAATATCAACCAAATATCTGATGTACAAAAGGGACAAGACGCAGGAAAAGCAGTAAAATGTGACAACCGATGCAGACTTTGTGGAGTTAGCACCGAAGATATCACCCACATTAAAAGCAGTTATCCGAAAATGTTATCACGGTATTATCTGCCGATGGAACATGATGTTGTCGCTAGGATATTGTCTAACAAGGTCCTTCGAAAAGATAACCCTGCGGCTAAAGGAATAAGAACCCACTGTATGGTAGATGCCATAGCCACTCATAATAAAAAGGAATACTGGTGGAATGTCCCAGTGAAAACCTCAATAAAATGTAAGCAAAACAGACCTGATATAATGATTTGGGGCAGAGAAGAGAAACTGTGTACAGTTGTGGGAATTAAGCTGCCCAGCGTATGTTAACATAAAGCTGATGATCAGTGAAAAAGAGAGTACCTACGCTGAACTATTGAGAAATCTGCAGTTACCCAATCCAGATTACAAGTTCAGGTTTGTACCTGTAATTATTGGGGCCCTGGAATATGTAACACACTGTCTAAATACTAATCTTGAGAAATTAGGCTACTCAAAAGCAGAAACGAGAAAACTGATTCGAAGACTACAGATCCAAGCCATCACTGGAACTGTAAAAATCTGTAAAACTTTCCAGAAGTTTAACATTTAAATATATATGAACATGTCTAGGTATGCAGCGATATGAATGAGAAAACATACATAAAACAAAACATACAAATCTACACGTATACATACATACATACATACATACATACATATATACACATATACGTACATATGACGTAGAAATTCCAATGAAGGAACCTCGGTTCTTAGATAGAAACTGGTTCTTTCTCTATTGGCAAGAAATCTTGAAATAAACTGAATAATGACACACATGCATAAGTATACATACATACATACATACATACATACATACATACAGCAGAATTTCCACTGAGAAAGTTCTCATTTACTAAAACTAACCCACCATTAGCCCTCTAATTAACGAATCACACAGAAAACAAGTATTAGATAATCATACTTGCATGAGACAGCGGTGGTTGTTGTCCAAGCCTGCCGCCCTTAACGACACTGGCTACGTGGGCGACATATGTACACTCCCTAACAACGAAAGTAGACTTAAAAGCAATACATTAGCGGCTCTCTTCTCGACACCGACGTAGATAAAAACTGCTCTTCTTGTTCAAGAGAATGCAGAATAATACATTTGGTATTTCCGTTCGCCATGTATCCTAGATGTTCAGTTATCAGCCTTTTATTTCATTGTTACATGTCACCGCACCTTTATCGCAAATCAACGCACTTCCATATATACATTACATACACACACAAACACACACATATGTATATGTAATTATATATATATATATACACATATATATGTATATATATATACATATATATGTATGTATTTATGTATAATGGAATATATATATATATATATATATATATATATATATATATATATATATATGTATGTATATGTAGTGAAACTACCTCCCGCCATTAGATACAAAACTGCTATCGCCATTCTTCTCATTTAAATATAAATAAATGCGAGCGTAGTAGAGAACCCATTCCTTGTCATCACGTGACTGATCATTATTCGAATCGGCAACTTCTTCGAACCGTTCCCGCCAGAACGCAAACTGACCAATCACGGCCCCTAATAAGGTCACGTGATAGAGTATATTTCTACCATCTGGTGAGCCAATAGTTTGTTATAAATAGCTTTAACTCGGCGGCCAAATTTGTCTCGGTCCAGTTTCTCTTTGAGAACTGTTCCGTGTACCACACGACAGCAGCAGCAGTTCCAGCGACCACTTCAACAGCTTCGTCCAGCCAACGATGACCACCGCCGTCGCCACATCAGCAACAAGAGTCTACGACTACTATCCAGCATCATCGTCATGACCAACACGATTTCTACCAAGCATCAATCACCACCAGCGTCAACACGACTTACTATGTACACCAAACCAAATTACCGCAGCACATCTCTCTCTTCGATTCTGTTAGGTGACTCAGCTTCACCACGGTAAATAAACAGACAAGAGTTCTTAAACAGACAAGAAATTCTCAGCCAGCGACGAACATCTGTATAACAAGAAACACAGCCCGGCATCGATGCCACGACATCACAACTAGTGATCAGCTCTGCCACACTCAGCCTTTCCTCACTTTCACATACAGAACTTTTCCTATAGTGTACTAACGAACTGGTATAATTGCTCACGTGTCATTTACTGACTCTTTCTATCTGCTGTAATAACTCACACATGTATCACTCACATACACACTTTTCTTTGTATGACGGCCTGTCTTTGATTATGTTCTTATATGTCGCATTCACACTCTCACACAGACATACATCTTTAACGCTACAATAAATATCTCTGTTATTCATCTTATACGGTTGTAGTTTTTCATTACTGGTCATCTATGTTATCGTCGCATAACATATTATATATATCATCATTTGATATATATTTGTATGTTCGACCGTGTGACACGTTTAAATAAAAGGAGTCCTCTGTTTTTCCATTCGTCACCATTTCTCCTTTTATGAGTTCGCACGGTCGTCCCTTACATATATATATATATATACACACACACACACACACACACACACACACACACATATATATATATATATATACACATATATATATATATAACATACATGTGAGAAGGGATGATCACTAAGTGGATATCCTTTACGGTACAAATCGACCATCAACGGTCAAACCACGGTCAAAGAAAAGAATGTTCTCCAGGGAAATTCTGCGCACATCAGAACATGAATGGGCAAAACAAATGAAAATATACAAAAATAAAGAATTATTCTCCTTTCGTTCCGGTCTAACAACCCTCCATGTCTGTTTTCGTTCCGTTTCCTTGTATGTCTCCATTGTTATTTTTTTTGTTCCCGACTTTGACTCTCCATAAATCCTAAATTTTATTTTAGAATTTATGGGAGCTACTGTCTTTGAAGACTCATATTACTCGAATTTGAATGCTCAAAATTAGGAGTAGATTGACAGCCGACAACTGACGAAGGGTCCTTTTTCTGTGTTAACTTGTCCTGTTTTCCATTTTCTTCTAGTTGTCTACGTATTTCACTCGTTTTTGTCCTGTAATGACTCTCCACGTTTTGTATCTCTCTCTCACATGTGTACGTTATTTGTACCGTTGGTGACGTCCTGTACTCATATATGCATGTATATATATATATATATATATATATATATATATATATATATATATATATACAAAGGGTGCAGTGAATAAACTGTCGTCTAAATTACACAAAAATGAAAATAACACTGACATCTCATTTTAGCAGTTATATTTACCAAAATTACATAAAAATATCTTGAAATACTAAAGAGTAAATTTATTCAATAAAATCGCCATTGGCTTCAACAACGGTCACCAGACGACTTTGGAATCTCCTGCAACTCTTCTGGACGATCTCCTTCTTTAAGTTGGTGAATGCTGCCATAATCCTTGCCTTCAGTTCATCTTTGGTGCTTCAAGGACATTTGTTGGTCTCTTGATCACCTGCACCCCACACATAATAATCAAGCGGGTTGCGGTCTGGGGAGTTAGGTGGCCAGATTTAGGGGTGATGTGGTCGCAGAAATTGTCTGACAACCATGACTGGGTTTTCCTGCTTGTGTGGAATGGTGCAGAGTCCTGTTACCAGACATCAGTTCTACCAGTAACGACCCTCTTGACCCAGAGCAGCACCAACTCCTCCAGACACTTGATGTCGGTCTCCGTGTTGAGTGTGAGGGTGTGTGGGAAGATGAATGGAGGTATAACGTCGCCATCATTAGTGATCACTCTACACACTATGATGTTGACTGGATGTTGGATTTTTGTCACTCTCGGTACATGTTTTGGGGACACGGCAAGCCAACGGTTGTTCTGTGTGTTCACCATCTGATCCTGGCAGAAATTTTTCTCCTCTGAGAAAGACCAAAACATGTACGGTTGGAGGAGATGCTTGTGTTTGTTCAAAAACTTCTTAGCGCGGTTTTTCCTCTTGTCCTTGATGGCTTGAGATAAAAATTAGCCCTTTCTCATCTTGTATGAAGAATACTGAATGTCTTCATGCACTACCTGCCTTATAAGAAACTCAGACACTCGCATGTCCCTGGTGATGGACCTGATTAACATTAGAGGGATCGTTGTTAATCATGGCCTGGATCTCACCAACAAATTCAGGAGTTCTTTTCTTATCAGAATGATCAGAGTGGGTTTTCCGAGCTGCCATTCCATCGTAATCGCCATTAGACTCATCCAACTCTTTCTGAATCCTCTGCACTGTCCTCGGATTGACATCCAAACACTCTGAAATATTCGTATTGGAGCTTCCAGCGCGTATGCCAAGCAGTACAGCATGTCATTACCGAATTTCTGGCAAAGTGAATTGCGTCATGGTGGTGCTTTTCTCATAGACGGTGCCCCACTGACCCTACTATACTGTGTAGTTGAGAAGATGAAAAACAAACAACACGCATGCACGTAATTAAAAATATAAAATGGTGACAATTTACCCATCACACCCTGTATGTATGTATGTATGTATGTATGTATGTATGTATGTATGTATGTATGTATATATATATATATATATATATATATATATATATATATATATATATATATATATATATATATATATATATATATATAAGCATATATAAACATATGTGTGCGTATGTGTTTATGCAGATGTATACATGTATACACATGTGTTTACTTATGTATATAATACATATATATATATATACATATACATATGTATTTACGTATGTATATACTACCCAGGCATTCACGTATCATCAGATAGAAATAATACTGACATAACTCAAGTACAGGAATACGTGCATTGGCTCATAATCTGCGCAGACATAACAAAAAATTAGCTGGTGAATGATGTCAAACCAAACATCTTTCATCAACTTTGAACGTGAAAAATTTACTGCGAAACTCATATTTTTTATTTATAAAAATTTATAGTCTATTTTATTTGGTGTTCAAATCTGCAGCATTTACTCGGTTAAATTCCAGTGTTGTCTGGAGTTAAAATATAGGAAATGTCTTAGATTAAAAATATGGTGAAGAAATATAGAAATCTATTTATATTAAGGCTTGCTTTTTTGCCAAAATATTTTATGATAAATTTTTGGCTGAAGATCTTTGTTAGATTTTCTCATTCTCACCTTAACTTTAAACAAAAGAAAAACAAACTTGTGAGTCTTGAATGCGAATAGAGAAGGTAGGTAATTCGTTTTAGTATACACACATAGTTCCGGTCTCACTTCTGCTTCGTGGCACCTTGGGCAAGTGTCTTCTACTATAGCCTCGGGCAGACCAAAGCCTTGTGAGTGGATATGGTAGACGGAAACTGAAAGAAGCCCGTCGTATACATGTATGTATATATTTATGTGTGCGTGTATCTGTATCTGTGTTTGTCCCATCCCCCACCATCGCTTGACAACCGATGTTGGCGTGTTTAGGTCCCAGTAACATTGCGGTTCGGTAAAAGATACCGATACAATAAGAACTGGGCTTAAAAAGAATAAGTTCTGAGGGCGATTTCTTCGACCAACTCCCTTTATGGCCGCAGGATTACGTGAATTAATGTCGTACAATATACTGTGCTATGACGACCAACCCGCCCAGCTGAAGACACAACCACTGGATGTTTGTTCCCTGTTGTGAAAGAAACGTGGAAAATTGATGTACCTCTTATTCTTAACTCAATCCAAGGTAACATTATTGTCCATTAGATTAGTTGTAATCACTAGAGTTATCGAACATTAGAAAAGGCAACTACTCTCATCACCGCTATATATATATACACACTTGGAGTTCCTTTCTTATACATGGCATCAATAGTTCTTTATTGATGAATAGTATTTATGTCTTTATAGCAGGATGCGTCCACCATTTTGTAACCATTTTCTATGTTGGTGATCAAAACTGAAATATTGGAATGTATAGTCATTTATTTGACTACAAGAACTGAAATGAAAATGTAACCTGCTGCGAAAATTTAACGTTTAAAAATAATCTTGCACTATTGAATCTTGGGAGGGGCATTACGCCGGTAAATATAAACACACGCACTAGTTCGGTCCTTTATTGTCATTGTTAGTTAATGGGTTAGTTACTCCGTTAACCAATTTATCGATTAACCGTTTTTTACTAGTTAAACGCTTTGGTCAAACAGTTGAAAATTTCATTAAAAAATTGAGAATTCTGTAAAAGTTCTTCCAAACAGATTTTGCTTTCTTCGCCTAGAAAGTAAGTATGTCGTTCTTTAGGGTTTATGGCTTCACATGACCAAAATGGGAAATTGAATTGGTTACAGCAATTAATAGAATTCAACGATGAAACTCGACTCCTTCTCAGCCAATCACCAACAAGCAAGGAATATCATAAACACCCGGCACCCAATTATTTCGTTGCTACTGAAATATATAAACATTTGTCTAATTTTGTTTATGTGAGATATATCGTCGTATATTTAAAAATCTATTCTACTTGTGTATGCATATATATATATATATATATATATATATATGCCCATATATGACCACAGTCGGGTGACTGAAACAAGTAAAATAATGAAAGAATGTGTATATAAACGATATTTTAATTTTAGTTGAAGACAATAATGTACAGTTCTAAACTCCAATTATAGATTGAACTTTTATTTACATGTCAGATTTAACACGATAACATTAGGGTTATCTGCCAGTTTTAATCTCACACAGTTGTTTGTTGTTTGAACTTATTTGGGGAGTTTTCTTTTTTATAAAAGTTATTATTGGCAAAGAAAACTTTTGTACTGTTTATAAAACGTCACACAAAGAAACACACACACACACACACGCGTGCAGTCACGCACAACCACACACAACCACAAAGAAATGCACAAACACAACCACACTCATACATACACGTTTAGACATATATATATATACATATTTCCACACACACACGCACACACAGTGAGCCACACACTCACATACATAAATACGGTGAGCCACACACACACACACACAAGCACAACCACACACACATACAGTGAGCCACACACTCACACACATACATACAGTGAGCTACACACACTCACACACACACACACATTGAATCTCTCGAGTGACACATTCTCGGTGTGCTAATAACAGACTCTTCTCGATGAAATAAACACCAGAAATGCTTTGTCCCATACAGAAACTGCTGGAACCACTCAGCGGTTTTACAAGCTCTTCTAAATCCATTGCAACGTGGAGGCCTTTTAACATCCTCAGCAGGTATCTCGGGGTCACAAGCATTTCGCCCTTTAGCCTGTACGCTTCGGCTTAGTGGGGCAGCGAGAAATGAACTTGCAGTAGGTTCCTCCAAGTGATCTCTTATCAAACACAGCCATCTTGAGCTGGTTTCAGCTGATGCGCTTACCTCCTTCGTGAATTTCTTTCGTAGTCTGGACTTCAGGCCAATCTTACGTAGGAGATAGCGCCCTAATCTAGTTGAAAAGCCGCGGCAACCGACTTCAATGGGGAATGAAGCCGCATGCCATCGCTTGGCAAATACTGATATTTAATTTCCTGATAGGAGATATCGAATCTGTCCTGCGATAATTGTTTTTGTACTCCTGGAGAGCAGGAACATGTTTAGTCATAGTGATGTTACCGATACCTCCTCTGGGAAGAGGAATCTGCCATTCAGGTCCACTTGCATCTCCCAGTCTGAATCTGGATGAAAAATAGAAAACAGGGCCCCTGCCTTTGCTTTCTACTTAGGAATCTTGTCTTTCCCTTAAGCATTTGATACATTTTGGTTGTGGCGGCTGGTATTTGTTAGTCTTTGCGCTTTGCAGATCAAACGATTTGGCGATTTCTGCAAGGACTGTGTCATGTCTCCACTTGTATCTGCCTTCTCCCAGTGATCTCTGGCATCCGGTCAAAATGTGGTTCAAACTGTAGAGGGTTGCTCCGCACTGCTTGTAGGGCGAGTCTTCTTCTTTGCCCCGTATTTTAAAGTTATTTGGTGGGAAGACAAGAGGTCAGTGACAATGCGGAGGAGGAAGATCAATCTTTCCTGGTCATTTCTCTAGAGTTCCTTCTAGTACAATGGGCGTTCGAGTGTCTGGTCCTACTGCATCCCTGGTAAGAAAGCCCTACTACCTTCTCCCGGTGATTCTCCTCTGATGACTGACAAATTCTTTGTACATTGAGCTTTCTCTTACACTTGGCATTGGTGATTTGCCATTTCTTAGTGCTTTCCTCAATCCTCCCTGCTGATAATCACAGCTGAAGAGTTGGAGGAAAGTTGTCTACTGCCCTGGCGTTGATACTGCTAACCGGCCCAACAATGGCATTACCATTTGTGTGATAGGCTCAAGAGGATGACACGAAGTGAACTACTATTAAATATATAATAAAAATACAAAGCTAATTTAAAATGGTGGAGAATGTGTATGCTAGGACAATTGAACAGGATTACCTTCACATTTTTAGGACAATGAATATAATTGTATTTCTTTGATACACATTTTTCTACTATATACATACATAAATACACGCAAATATCTATCTATCTATCTATCTATCTATCTATCTATCTATCTATCTATCTATCTATCTATCTATCTATCTATCTATCTATCTCCCCTCTCTTTCTCTACCTCTCTCCCTCCCTCCTCCCTGTGTGCATACGTATGTATGTATGTATGTATGTATGTGTGTGTGTGTGTGTGTATGTATGTATGTATGCATGTATGTGTGTGTATTTATTATGTATGTGTGTGTATGTATGCATGTATGTATGTGTGTGTGTGTATGTATGTATGTATGCATGTATGTGTGTGTATTTATTATGTATGTGTGTGTATGTATGTTTGTATGTGTGTGTGTATGCATGCATGTATGTTTAATAAGAGAAATTTGTGTTATGTCGAAACAGTGCGAGAAGATATAAAGTAAACTATAAAAAGAAAAGAAAAGAAAATGAAACAAAGTTTGTGGCTTTACCTTATGTTTCTATATTGCGGGGCTATGATCCCTTATTTAGGAGATGTGGAAAAGCAAGGGTGGAAAAGGTCGTTGCTCAGATGTGTGGGGGAGGAAGGAGGAAAGTGACATGCGCAGACTGGTGTTGCTGTAGTTACCAGTCTGCTTCATGTAGTTCTCTCCTGTTCTTTATAGCTATTCTCAGTTTGTTCATAAGGAGGGCTTCAATGATAAGGAGGGCTGAAATGCACAAAGTTCAACAGTCTTACAAGTGATCCACATTTCTTATCGATCATTTCTAACACTATTGAATTTTGTGCTTTTAAACAAGATGATCCACATTTTCTATATTATTGACTGTCCTGAACATTTAAATCATATTTGATATTATTGGATCTTGTAAACACTGAACCTTTTACTTCGAAACAAGTTTTTCTACCCCGTTATTTTAAATGTTTACCATTGATAAACAAAAAAATACTGTTGAAACTAGTCTGGTCTGCATAAAAATAATTCGTTTCAAAACGATGATTCAAATGCAGGGGCATTTTCAGCAACAATTTTTTCCTGTTTTCCTGCGCGGAAATACTCCCATTCTTTTTTTTTCGTTCCTTAATTTCTGTTATTGATGAATACTTTTTGACAACCCAGCACTGTGTGTTTGGGAAGCACGCTTCTTACTTCACACACACACGCGCGCACGCGCACACACGCATATATATATATCTGTGTTTGCGTGTGCGTGTGTGTACAGAGAGAAAGAGAGAGAGAGAGAGAGAAAGGGAGGATGTTATTCATTCAAAGATTCTTCTACGTTGTTGTTTAGCCACAGGACAGACCAAATCCAGCAGATACACTGATCAAAGCCATGGCAGCCATAAACACTCTGTCTTTTACATTTCCCAGGCATAAACTTTTTTCCGTACTTTTAAGACAGTGGGGTGCGAGATTTGAGGGCTATTAGACTGCTATATCTAACACGTCGAATGACCAGCTATATGTTCCCTAGTATGATGGTATTTTTGGCAACCAAATTAATTGAATCTAAATGTCTTTAACAACAAAATTCCTGTAGAATATTTCTCAACTCAACAGCCATGTCTATATTATCTCGTTGCATATTAAATGTGAAGGGGGCGGGGTTCGGGGTGAGGCGGCTCTCAATGAATGAAACTCTATCTGGAGAGTTGAAAGTCAGATGAATGGGTTTAAAGCAGTTGAAAAGAGAAAGGGGGAGGGGTGGCGAGTACTGACCTGGAAGGAAGCCTGAGGCAAGAGATAAAACACTTAGTCGGGTACAAAGGTACACCCCCATTGGATACAACTGCAATTAGGAATGATTAAAATATTAATTCAATTATAGACTTTTTCGTCACCCCTTTTTCAAATATCTGGGGTATAACGCACACGCACAGACATACACACACACACACACATATACATTATATATATGTGTGTGTCTATGAGTGTGTTTTTAACGCACAGGCGCGCAACATACATACATATATATATATATATATATATATATACACACATTCACAGTCAATCATACATACATATATATGTATGCGCATACACACACACACACACACACACACACACACACACAAACAAACAAGCAAAAGACGCATGCAGAAGCAAACACATGGGCAGATACATATACATTCACACATCCACTCGCTATGGAGAATGAGGTGGTGGGGCGAGCCGTAGTTGTTGGTGCAGGTACATATGTGTATATGTGTGTATATGTGTGTGTGTATACGTATATATGCATATATGGATGTGAGTATATATGTATGTATTCGTACTACCATATAAGGTATCACATATTTATGTGGTGAATAGAAGAATCAGGCGAGCATCCGACTACATATTAAGTGATATTTCATAACGTTACGTTCTCTGTTCGAATCCTATGCTGACCAACTTCACATTCAATCCCACCAAGGCCGTTGATAGAAGTATCAGCAACCTATTAAGGTCGATTACATCAGACTTCAGTTGGTGAAGGTGACGAACTGACAGAATCGTTAGCAGGGCAAAATGTTTGGTGGCATTCCGCCCACCCTTCCCTTCTCAGTTCAAATGCCTTTGCTTCTCATTCATTTGGAGGGTTGTTAAAACAAGTACCAGTAACACACTGGTATCAATGTAACCAACTGGCCCCTTCTCACAAAATTTCAGACCTTCTTCCTATAAAGGATTATTTAGCAGTTGCTGTCTGGATGATACCTTGCAACACTCAAAAACTACCAGTTCTTATTTTAAAGCGCTTCCTCGCTCTTTTCTTTTTAAAGTCTGTAAGTATCGCTGTTTCTGTTGAAGTTGGCAGCTGATGTCTGAATCTTGAGGAATTTAATATCTTCCCTCTATAGCAAGGGTCACCAAACTACGGCCCACGGGCAAGATCCGGCCCGCGAGGTCAGTTCATCCGGCCCACCACTGTGCTGTATCTTTTCTGTAAGTATCTTTTCTGCAATGAGAGTTCATTTACCTCTCGTATGGCACCAGTATTTGGAACAACTTATGTCTCTGAGCAAACATTCTAAAAATTGAAGAATGTGAAGTCAGCACATTGAATGAGGTTCACTGATGAACATTTGAAAGCAATTCTCTTGGTTGGATGCAGCAATTCCAAAGCAAACATTGATGATATCTTAAAAGCTAAACACCAGTTTCACGAATCTCACCAACCTTTTTTGATGCTTAGTTTGTGAGATTCCGATATGTGCCCACTGGGTTGTCTTCTTTGATAAATTTTTGGTAAATAAATATGCTGGTTGTATTTATTTTTTGTGTATTCTCTGTATTAAGCAAAATGGTTCTGCGGCCCGCACTCGTCATTCTCTGTTATCTGGCTCGCTGTAAAAAATGTTTGGTGACCTCCTGCTTTATAGACTAGTCAGGTCCCCCCCCCCCCAAATTTAGGCATGTATATAAATGTACATGTGTGTGTGTGTGTATGTGTGTGTGTGCCTGTGTTTGTCCTCACCACCGTCGCTTGACAATCGATGCTGGTGTGTTTACGTCCCCGTAACTTAGCGGTTCGGCAAAAGGGCCCGATAGAATAAGTACTCGGCTTACAAAGTATAAGTCCTGGGCTCGATTTGCTCGACTAAAGGCGGTGCTCCAGCATGGCCACAGTCAAATGACTGAAACAAATAAAAGAGTAAAAGAGCATACACACACACACACACACACACACACACACACACACACACACACTCATGTATATATGTGTGTGTCTGTGTGTGTGTGTGTGTGTCTGTGTGTATGTATATGGTTGTTTATATAAATACACGTGCACGTGCGTTTGTTTGTATGTTCCTTATACTTTTTATCAATTAGCCCTGTTTAAAGGCGAAAAAAAAAACTGGTTAATGTCGAGAATGCGAACACAAGAATGAGGGGAGACAGCACTGAAGCCGAAGTGTCACTGAGTGCAGTTATTAAAGGTTCCTGCCATGAAGCGGTTGGAATAAATAACGTTTTCATATTCACTGATGCGTGCGATTGACATTAATTCCTCTTCCAACAGGTGAGAGATGCTTTCTGGGTGTGAATTGTTGCAGAACTATGACTAGGAACGTCGGAACGGCGAAATTTTATTACATTACCCTTGATCATAGCAACCTATTCAAGTGAACAGGTTGATGAAACTCACCAATAATGTCACGACAGGGAGGAGTGACCGGTTCGGTTCGATATGTGTGCGCGCGTGTACTCGAATCTCTCTCTCTCTCTCTCTCTCTCCCTCTCTCTCACTCAGTATATTTACACACACAGAATATATACACACATGTGTACACATATATACATATATATATATATGAGCATATACTTGTATATACACGCACGTAAGATATATATATATGTATACATACATACACGCGCGCACATATGGATGCGTGTGTGTATGCGTGTGTGTGTGTGTGTGTGTGTGTGTACTGTGGCTGTTATGTGTTTCTCAAAAATGTCATTCGTTAATCAACGCCAGAGTTGCATTGTATCAATATAGACATAATTATTGGGGAAATATATTCATTTAGCAACGTTTGTGCCAGTGTATGTGTGTGTGTGTGTGTGTATGTGTGTGTGTGTGTGTGTGTGTGTGTGTGTGTGTGTGTGTGTACGCATGTGCATGCGTGCGTGCCTGTGTGTGTGTGTATTACATGGGAAGTAAAACAATTGCACTTTTCAAATATGTGAGCAGGTTGGTGTTGCGGCTGGGGATGTTCAGGGAATAAATCGTGATTCAGCGGAACGGAATATCTTTGGAGATTTGCAAAGTGTGTGCGGTGTGTCGTAGGAATTCTGCAGACAGAACTACCATTGGTTGAGAAAGGGAGAAATGGTAGATCCTGTAAATTTCATCGAGATTTTCTGGAAAGAAATCGAGATGTTTGGTTAGAGTTTCAGGCCCGGTGTGAGTATGGGAATTCGATCGAAGAAGAAAGTGTCTTTGACGGGTCATACCATGCACTTGTGGTCTTGTAAGATTTCTGGTGCTGTACAAAATAACCCTTTTTTGTCTGAACATTAAAAGCCCTGTCACGACATAATGTAGTTCACAAATCAAAACTTATTGCTGATAAAATATGTACTTATGAGAACTTTTGAAAACCCTATCAGTTATATAAACATCCTTTCATGAAGGTTTTTGGGGTTTCTAGTCGTCTATGGAATTTAGTTACCTTGTCATTTAACTTCCGGTGTATGAATGAGCGTTGAAAAGACTTTAAACCGAGTGCCCAGACAAACCCATGTGTCCGGACTAAAAGGAAATCATTTTATGTTATAAACACATTTGTTAAAGTATGAACGTCACCTAATCCCATTGTTATCTCTCATACATTTAATGGCCTCTTTCTTGGTGTACAATAATATCTAAAGTCTCTTGTTTCTCACTTGAGATAGACTGAGTGAATAAAAAGAAGGATGGACACGTTGTATCATGAGATCCTATACACCCGATGACATACACTAAGTTGGGATGGTCACCGCTTGAACGGTTTTGATCTTCGGTTTGCTCAAGCAAGATTGATGTGACGTAAAACACAACTACTACTACTACTACTACTACTACTACTACTACTACTACTACTACTACTACTACTACTACTACTACTACTACCTCATGCACACAGACCATTGGCCGCTTTGCTCCGAAATATTCTCTGTATGTGGTTAATAAAATATCATTTTATTAGGCGTAGGTGTGGTACTTTTTCCGGCTCTTTGCACACTGAGATCATATTTCAACAAGTTTATCAACTTTGGTCAATTGCAGTACAGAACACTTGCCTCACTCACGTGTGCCATACATGATACCTTGTGGTGTTTACGTTATGAATTCTTGGGTGGAGGATCCAACCTGTCTCCTGGCTTAACAACATCAACCTTGGAACTTGCCTCGTTAGACGGATTCACACTGTTGGAAGCATTCAGACCTGTTTCCGGTCTGAGGAAAACTCCGTCCCTTGCTTCCACCAATTTGAGTCACACTTAAGTAAAAATACAAAAAAGAATAGGGTCCATAAGTGTAGCCCTCCTCACCGTGAGTATATGGCACAAAATAAAATAAAATAAGATTCGTTGCAGGAATGGCTGTGTGGTAAGTAGCTTGCTTACCAACCACATGGTGCCAGGTTCAGTCCCACTGTGTGGCACCTTGGGCAAGTGTCTACTATAGCTTCGGGCCGACCAAAGCCTTGTGAGAGGATTTGGTAGACGGAAACTGCAAGAAGCCCGTCGTATATGTATATATATGTATATGTATGTGTATGTATGTGTTTGCTCTCCCAACATCGCTTGACAACCGATGCTGGTGTGTTTACGTCCCCATAACTAAGCGGTTCGGTAAAAGATACCGATAGAATAAGTACTAAGCTTACAAAGAATAAGCTTACAAAGAATGAGCTTACAACTAAGCTTACAAAGAATAAATGCGGTGCTCCAGCATGGCCGCAGTCAAATGACTGAAACAAGTAAAAGAGTATCTAATGCCAGCACAAGGGTTTGTCTGATAACACTGTTAAATCTTTTGGAACATCGTAGAAAAGTCGATATTCCCATCTCCCTGAACAATAGGCTTTATTCTGGAATCAAAAGTTGAATACACTCCAGAATGTTGTTTCCAAGAATCAAAAACCCATACAAAGGATTGAACCTGTCATTACAGATTTGTTAGATAGTTAGACGATACGGCCGCTACCTAGGATAGTGAGCTATATGTAATGTGATACAGTAATCCCTCGACTATCGCGGGTGTTACGTTCCAAAGATATCCGCGATTGGTGAAAATCCGCGAAGTAGAAACAGTACTGTATATTTTTATCATTATTTTTTATGATTTATATATATTTATTTTATTATAAATGCGAAGCAACACCACGGAAGAATCGACGTAAGCTTAAATAATAAACTGCGATAGGTGAACCACGATATGGCGAAGGATTACTGTATTTTAAAGTTAAATGAAATCATATTTTAGCCAATGGCGTTAATGGTAGACGAGATGTCAACCGCTTGGCTTGCATTATATCCACTACAGCATATCATATAACCATTGTCTTTCCTCATAAAACCAGCTATCCGGTTTCTATCACAGCGTTCTCCTGAACGGGACGCCGGTCCGTTGCAGGGTTCAAGGTCAGTCGTTTTTGAGAGGAAGGAGCAAGTTGATTGTGTCGACCCCAGTATGTGATTCGTACTTTATATTATCGATCTTAAAGGGGTGAAAGACAAGGTTGACTTCTGCGGGACTTGAACTCCCTACCGAATAAAAAAACAAAAAACAAACAAACGTAAAGAATCAGAAGAAATGTCAGTAAGCATTCTGTCAGACTTACTAACGATTCTGCCAGCTCACCGACTTATATATTATATAACTACTACTACTACTACTACTACTACTACTACTACTACTACCACCACCACCACCACCACCACCACCACCACCACCACCACTACTACTACTACTACCACCACCACCACCACCACTACTACTACTACCACCACCACCACCACCACCACTACTACTACTACCACCACCACCACCACCACCACCACCACCACCACCACCACTACTACTATTACTACTACTACTTATTAAATCTGCTGTATTTCATTTTGATTCCCAATGCTAGATACTCATAACTACATAACATTCCATCTACAAGAAGAAGAAGACAAAAAAAAAAGAACGGAATGTCTTGGTGTTCCTCGATGTTTTATCATCGGCAGAGAAATAAATAAGATGTGGTGATTCCAACAGGATGTGAAATCAGGCTCCATTATTTGGTCCGTTATAGACTTACACAGTTCTATTATGGTGGACATGATGTCAACAACGTTATACGAAATATATTTGAAACAAAATGACAACTTACATCCGTTTCAACGTATTTATCATTAAAACCTTAAAATAGCCGGGGAAACGCAGCAGTTGATAAATGTTGTAGCAACATACATACATACATACATACATACATACATACAGACTTATATACATGTATACATACATACTTATATATTTATTCACTCTTTTATACGGTTCAGCCCTAAAGCTGATATATTTACACACACACACACACACACACACACACACACACGAATATGCGCATATACGTTATATAACATAATGTAACATGTAATTATATAAATATACACATGTGTATGCATATATACAAATATATACATACATGAATGTATATATATACTCATAAAAATTCATACGTACATGTGTGCGTCTGTGTGTATGCGTGTGTATGTGCACGCGCTCGTGTGTGTGCGTGTGTATGCACATATGTATATATTTATAAATATACGCATAGATACTTTTGTTTTAGGAATATTTGATAAAAAGCAGGAAATGAACAGACGATGTTTTATTCCGAATAGAATAAAATGAAGGAGTGAGAAATTAATTTTAGAAAAGTTGAAAAAAAAAAAAAAATTAATAATTAAATTATGAAAAAAAAAAAGACATTTGTATGTCTTTGTGCTTTCAAGAAAGAATATGGATCCCTGTGCTGGAAAAGTTCCTTATTGAAGTAAGGAGGCCTGGCAGGGTCAGTTGACTGACAAACAACATACCGCAGGCAATTTAGATACATCACCATAGATTAGGAGTTCGAATTGCACGCTGGTCCAAGAGACATTTCACCTCTATGGGTTTGGTTAATTGCTTATTAATTAACTCCTGTAAGTCAATATAATTAAATATTAACTGTGATCTTTTGCACAAGCGAGAAATATTAAGAAATGGTAGATTTGGCACTTTTAGTGGGACAATTAGGAATTAGACACATTGTCAGTTTTAGAATATGAAGGCATGCACACACACACACACACACACACACACACACACACACACACACACACATACACACACACAAGTATATATGTGTGTTTAAACGAGGCAAAATTTGAGCTGATGCATTTTGGAAGAAAGACTATACTAAAATAGCCATACTCTCTTCCTTTTATAAAAACATTTCGGTACCGGTTTCGGTCATTGAGACTTTTTCTACTGTAAGTACGGAAAACAATTAAATTTTGGAAAAATTAAATGAAAAGTTTTTTAAAAGAATATTTGCTTAGTATTCAAATACAAGGAGCATGTTCCTTGTTTCTGCCTGTCTCTGTCTCTCTAGTTTACTCTTGTGGGTTCGAGGTTGTTGTGAATTCTTGGCAGAGAAGAAGAAGAAGAAGAAGAAGAAGAAGAAGAAGAAGAAGAAGAAGAAGAAGAATGTGGGAGTGCTATGATAGTAGTAGGATGTTAAATGGTCAAGTGCCCTGAAAGTGACCCGTTGTGGATGGTAGTAAGGATAGAATTCTTGAGACAACCCTTTTGAATGTATCGTTCATAATATTTGCATAGGTTTTATTCTAAACAGCAGTAGTAGTAAAGTAAGGAAGGAGGTGGCGGAGAGAGAGAGAGAGAGAGAGAGAGAGAGAGAGAGAGAGAGAGAGAAAGGGGGGAGAGAGGGAGAGAGAGAGAAAGGGGGAGAGAGGGAGAGAGAGAGAAAGAGAGAGAGAGATAGATAGATAGAGAGATAAATAAATAGGCGAGCTGGCAGAAACGTTAGCACACCGGACGCAATGCTTAGCAGTTTTTTTGTCTGTCTTTACGTTCTGAGTTCAAATTCCGCCGAGGT
Source organism: Octopus bimaculoides (assembly GCF_046866305.1). Taxonomy (NCBI): domain Eukaryota; kingdom Metazoa; phylum Mollusca; class Cephalopoda; order Octopoda; family Octopodidae; genus Octopus; species Octopus bimaculoides. Next base: position 166,861,727 of record NC_142930.1, read on the forward strand.
TGACTTTGCCTTTCATCCTTTCGATGTCGATAAATTAAGTACCAGTTATGCACTGGGGTCGATGTAATCGACTTAATCTCTTTGTCTGTCTTTGTTTGTCCCCTCTATGTTTAGCCCCTTGTGGGCAATAAAGAAATAAGATAGATAGATAGATGGATAAATGTATAGATTGATAGATGGATAGATAGATAGATAGAAAAGTATAGCTGTCTCGCTCTAAGGTATTAAACTGTCAGTTTTCTTACAAAACACCTACCAACCTTAAATCATGAAGGATGTGTTGGATAATATAATACCAGAGAGGCTGTCTCTAAACAAAATATAGAATAGTCATAGCTGGAGCACTTTTTATCCTAGATCTGGTTCAATGAGGGTTGAATTAACCTTAGACAACAATAACAGAATAATAGGATACTTGTCTTCCTTTTTCCCTACGATTATATTAGCCCTTTCTTATAAGCCTTCTTTCTCACTGTTTATTTGTTTAACTTCCCTAACTCTCTCGTTTCAATAAGTTCATTGAATAAATGTAATTACATGGATTTTTCTATTAAAAATAAGCTATTTAACAAAAGGCATAATGGAGAATCGCGAGGAAAAACGACAAAAAAGAACTAGAAATGTAATGAAAAGAAAAGGAAAAGGATATTTGTCGTTTTTAAGGACAACGAGTGTATCTAGAAAGGTGACAGGAAGCTGTGATAGGGCCCTGTCACTGTTATATCAAATAATCGTTGTTAAAACAAACAATGATAAACAAGGTGGAACGTTAGCTGGAAGATATAAGATCGTGGCTTGAATAAAGGAGTGGTGCAGCAAAACGATCTCTTTTTCATATATGTGTGATATTTGATATTCACAATAATAATAATAATATTCAATTGTTCGCTTGCTTCTATTTTATTTTTCGTCGTTTTATTTATGTTTAGCATTATTATGGGTCTGTGAAAGCGGCAAGCTGGTAGAATCGTTAGCGCGCTGGACGAAATGCTTAGCTACGTTCTGAGTTCAAATTCCGCCGGGGTCGACTTTGCCTTTCATCCTTTCGGGGTTGATAAATTAAGTACCAGTGAGGTCGATATCATAGACTTACTCCCTCCCCCAAATTTCAGGCATTGTGCCTTTAGTGGATTTCGATTCCGTTGATAGCGGCCCCTCAAACTGCATACAGGTATTTTTTTCCGGCTCTTTACGTTCTGAGATCAAATTTCGCCGAGGTCGACTTCTATCCTTTCGGGGTCGATAAGATAAAGTACCTGTTGAGGCACCTATACCAGGAGGCAAGCAACTGACGGAATAGATGGACAGTATCAAGAACTGGTCGGACAAAAGTGGCAAAGCAGTTAGAGAACTTCAGCGGAAGGACTTTCGTTGTCATGATCATCAATGCATTGCAGGCGTCTAATACGGAGCAACGATCAAATGGCCCTGCTACAAACATTACTATACATAGTCTCTTTTCGTTGCCAAAGACTACCACATCAGGGCTGTTGTGTTCTATTCTTCTCTCAGTTTGTATTACAAGGTCCCACAACAGCCTCTCTTCATCGTTTCCGCGGGCTTCCATTACTATTCACACAAAATAGATATATAGGTTGTTTTTATTTTCAGTGCAGACACGGTCAAATTTCTTGCAAGAATTTCTGTATATTATTTATTGCCGCAAATTTTATCCTGCCAAAACATTTGTTATTCATTCTCAGCTAAATTGATGCATTCCAACAGAGAGTGAGTCTTCGATTTCCTTTGAATCATCGATCACTGTATTTGGGTGAGAAGCTTTACTTCTCTATTATCCGCTTGAATCAATTTACCCTTTGGGCCAGTTCTTGTGTCGCCAACATCGTTCTATCGGTCTATATTGAAAGTTGATCCGATGACTACAATGACTGCTGTCTCTACCATAAGATGGAGTTGCATACTAAGGCGTATCTCATTTGATATTCGAAACTTTTGAACAAGATATGGGACTCTTATTCGACTTCAATGGAAATATTTGTACAAATAGCTGTGTAATGCTTGTTTGTGTGAATGTTCATAATAAACGTGTATTTATGTGTTTATATATATATATATATATATGCATTATGTAAATATAAAAACACCAACACATATATCCACACACACACACACTCATGCACATGCACAAATGTACGAAGACAGAGACAAGAAGGGAGAGCAAGAAAAAGGAGCAGATGAGGAGAAAGTATATTTAATATCGATTCTCTCACTATGCACAAGCACACAAGCAAGCATTACACAGCTATTTGTAGAAATAATTCCATTGAAACCAACAAAATGTGCCATATCGTATGTAAAAGTTTCAAATTTCTAGAGAACTCCGCCCATCACAGACAAGGCCGCCCGCCTTGTGATAGAGACGGCAATCACTATGGTCATCAGGTCAACTTTAGAGTTCATTTGCTTAAATAGAACTTTACTCAGCCATATTGGATATAATGTGTTAAATATTTGTAACTCCGTAATTCAATACTGTGTTGGGTCTCTCTCCATAGTGACTGATTGTGATCTCTTTGATAAAGATATTTTAGACGAGAGAGTGATGTAGCCTCTAATACAGCCCCTTGGCCTGGGCTGACAACTTGGGCAATATCTACGAAGGGTTTTCATTCTGTTTTTAATCATCCCTACCACTATACATCTTTCAATCAAACACGTTCTTCTTCTCCTGATATATTTTATGACATTTTCCCATCATCACATTATCTCATCTTTTAGATTGTAATCCTTTCAGCGTGTGCAAGCTTCACTTCCTCATCATGAGCAGACAAACGTGTGTGTTTGTGTCTGTATTCGCCGCCACCACTTGACAATCGGTGTTGGTTCAGTAATTGGCGTGCGAGTAAATAAGTACCAGGTTTACAAACAGTACTGGGTCGATTCGTTCGACAAAAATTATTCAAGGGGGTGCCCCAGCATGGCCACAGTCTAATGAGTGAAACAAAAATGAAATAACAAAAGTGAAAAATTATGGAACCCAGAAGTGAATATATGTGACAAAAATCGCCAGGAAGCAGTGTGTGTACGCTGGTACGGCTTCTTGAAATTCGCTGAAATCCACCACACCCCGAGCTATAAAACTACCTTCATACTAAGCCCGGGTTGTAATCAACGACAATGACGCATTTATACAAGTCTTTTGTTGTGTTATCTGATAATTTATCAAGCGGGCTTATCGACGTTTACATACTTTCCGTAACAAAATACCTGAATTGACAACACAAAGTAATAAAACCAGCTGAAGTGATTTTACCTGACCCTGACTCGACGTCTTTTTAAAATGATCCTAACCACAAGAGGTGGGCAGTGGGGCTTGGTATGTGAACGTGGAAACATAGAGTTCAATATCTGTCTGTCTGTCTGTCTAAACACACACACACACGCACACACACACACACACACACACACACATTTATATATACGACGGGCTTCTTTCAGTTTCAATCTACCAAATCCACTGACAAGGCTTTAGTCGACCCGAGGTTATAGTAGGAGGCACTTGCCCAAGGTGCCCCGCAGTGGCATTGAACTCGGAACCTTGTTATTGGGGAGCAAACTTCTTACCACGCAGCCACGTCTCTGCCCTTCGTTTATTTCCTTTCGACAAAATATACTTTCCTCAAATTGTAGATATTTTTGCGTTAAAAAACAACGACGACAACAGCTACAACAACAACACACAACAAACATAGCTGCTGGTCCTGTATCAGGTAAACCTATCTTTTGTTGGCAGTTTATCTAAACCCGACAACATCTCTCGAAAAATTCTTGATGCGGAAGATGTTGCAGTTTTATGAATTTATTTATTTATTTGTTCTTAGTTTTGTGATTTCTTCTCTCTTTTTCATTTGTTTGTTTACATTTTCACTTTTAATTATATGTTTTTACCTATTTTCTTCTTCTTCTTCTTCTTCTTCTTCTTCTTCTTCTTCTTCTTCTTCTTCTTCTTCTTCTTCTTCTTCTCCTCCAAGATTCCCTTAAGTCAACAATGCGAAGAAATCTAACAGAACTAACTCAGCACCAAAGTCACTATCACCTCTACCCCACCTCTCGCTCCCACTTTCACTAACATCAACAACACCAACACTACCACGACGACGACCACCGCAAAAAAACAGCGGCGCCAGCACCGCCAAAATCACCACCACCACCACCACCACCACCACCACCACCACCACCACCACCACCACCATCACCAACACCTTCACCAACACCAGCACCACCATCATCCCCCACCCGTTAACCTCCATCACGCCATCCCCTCCTAAGATAAATCATGTCTTTATTTAAGAGTACATGTTGGAATTATAATCACGTTTCTTGTTTTAGTCCGTTTTAGCCAATAAAATCACGACCAAGCTGGAGCGCCGCGAACACAGTTGAATGCTCTATGTTTTTGTTTTCCTATCGTCTCTGCTTCTATCCAGTTATCTACAGTTTGTGGTGAGTTGATCCTTCTAATTGCTGTTTTTGGTTTCTAGAGCGAACAATATTCCACACATGTATCATGATATACCCTTTTCACGGCCATTCCAAAGACTATAGGCATTACGCATTTGAGACGCTAGAAATAACAGCAAAATCCCTCTTGAATCACTTCCTTTTTTGTGGACTCTCTTGTAATAAACAGCAGATGAAGGCTCCGCAGCTTCTTGCAAAAGACCTGCACGGATGATTCGTTTATTGTGATCAAATGTATTGGCCGCACATTAGCTCACTCTCCCCATCAAACTGACATTGCTTGAACAGATGCATGATGTCCCACGCGTCACATGTCGAAGTGGTTGCAGAGTAACGTGAAATGAGCTGTTTTGATCAAAAATCAACGAACCATCCGGTCTGTGGATATGCATGAATCTATATTTCGTATATCATATTCAAGAGTGTCTATCTGCATCACTATTTCTCTCTCAACATATGTATGTGTGTGTGTGTGTGTGTGTGTGTGTGTGTGTGTGCTTGTATGCGTGTGTGTATGGATGTGTGTGTGTACATATATATATATGTAAATCCAAGAAAGAACAAACAGAAAAACAACAACACGTGAGGGCGTGGTACATGTAAAGTATTAGCAGATGCTCAGGAAAGGAAAGAAAGATGGTTTAACGTTTCGAGCAGACGCTCTTCTTCGGAAACAGAGGAAAGTTCAATAGGAAAGGAAGACGGAGGAAGAAAATCACCAGCGATTCACATGTGCTTACATTTTGAAATATATATATACATATATATATTTGAAGGTTTGGAGGTGATGTACGGAAATTATATAGAAAAATGTGCAAACATCCAGATTTCTGAGTACCTTAATTTTTTTCTATATATATATATATATATATATATATATATATATATATAGAGAGAGAGAGAGAGAGAGAGAGCGAGAGAGAGAGAGAGAGTGATAAAGAGAGAGAGAGGGATGAAGTAGCGCTGATTGTCGATATTATTAATATCATTGCTGTTTATAAACGCCATTGCACAGAAACCGGTGATAAACGGAAACAGAAGCTGACGTACGGAAACAACCGGTGATATACGGAAAGAACTTGAGATGTTCATAAACAGTTGTAATACCCCAAAATAGAAACACACTGAGTTCGGTACGAAGAAAGAGAGAAAAAAAAGATTAACAAATTCTTTGAATCACCGATATTACCAGATTACCGGCTCTTTTTGAAATGGTTTATGAGTACTGCTCTTTCTTCGTCTTCTGATTGGACCACCAGCAAAAGATAGCAGTCGTAAGGGAGAAAAAAGAGGGGCAACATTCATAAAAAAAAGGGAGAGTGATAAAAATTTTAAGGGAAAACATAGGAATAACACACACAATGATATAAAAAAAACTCAGAGAAAGTGAAATATAAAAGAAGATAATTGTAGAGAAATCGAATATTGTATCCTTAAAAAAGGACAAATAATTTGGAGGCGAAAGTTTATGAAGAAAGAAATCTTCCGCCGTCTTTATTTAAGTGAATCATCATGCGTATTCACCGTTTCAAGTTTCATCTTTAAACGTGGTAATCACCGTTTCGTCTTACTTGTCTTACTCATAAATTAACCCTTGTCTTTCATGGAATCTCATCCGCGCGCACACACACACACACACACACAGAGTCCTGAACACACTCATATAGGTGTGTATGTATATTCTGAAGGTCCACATGAATATAGCCCGTAGGCTTGTTTGAGAGTCTGGACGCACATATGTATATCTAGGTAACAGAGTATCGACCAGACAATCAGATGTTGTTAAACATCGCTGGTCACAATGCGCTTCACCTTCTATGAGCTTTTGAATAGCACCACCCCGCTGGCTAGGCAAGCAGGCCAACATTGTCCCTGATCAGAAGGATATTATTACGCCACAGGTTTACCTATTCATATGTGAGTGAACAGGTGCGGCGTGATATGAAGTATTTTGCTCAAGAACACAATGCGCTGCCCGATCCAGGAATCGAATTCGTGATCTAGCGATCATGAGTGCAATGTCTTAACCATTAGGCCACTAACCTTCTCATATGTATATATGTATTCATGTATGCATGCTTGTGTTCGTATCTCTACCTGTGTGTATCTGTGGTGCATGCCAATGAACGTATGTGCATACATATATGAGGCCACAAGTATAGCAATGGTGTTCCATAGTTTGTCTAGTAAGTGTCTCCACCTATAAGCTCAAACTAATACAAACACTGTGAGTGAAGTTCGATAAATGGAGACTATACAGAATCCCTTCAAAGAGGACCTTTCCATTCTCAAATGGTGGACATAACCCGTCGGCTGGTTTAAAACCAACATCTGGCCACCTGGCACGTTTGGTCCACTCTGGTTTAGATCTAAGCACAGGTTCCTTCTTTCCCATCACCACTCGCTTTGTTCTCCAGCCTCAACAAATCCTTCTGTCCAACTCTGTATATCCAGTTCTCTGAGATCAGATCTCTTCGTTTAATTTTCCTTCTGCAATATTCCTTCTGTCCGAATTCTAGAAAATAAATCTAGAAAAATCAGTCCGATTGATGATCAAAGAATTTTTTGAAACGTAAAATCTTCCAATATATTTTTATATATCCATAAAAATATGATGTGGAATTTATGTTCCTCATGGAACGTGTCTATAGAAGAGGTGTCAAACTCAATCGCACAGGGGCCCAAAACTCAAAGGGCCCTTTAGGTCGCGGGCTGAACAGGATAAACATTTATTGAACAGACTAAAATTTTTTGAATATGAACATGTATTAAAACAGATGGTATATAATTTTATTCCATAAATAAATTAACTTAAATTACTTAAAATATTTTGCACTGCATAAAACTATCTCATGTCAAAATTATAAAAATTAAAAAAATAAGATCATGTTGCGAAAAAAAAAATATATGTATATATGAATAAAAAATGTGTTTTTTAGTGAAAATTAAAATAATAAATCAAAACTTTCAATTTCTTTCATGAAATTTTGTCCGAGCTGCATACTTGGCGTCTTTTCTTGGCAACGAATTCATTGATGTTTGGAGAAAGGTTCTGAGTTGTTGAATCTCTCAGGATGGATTGCAGGTGTTCATCTGTGAGACAACTCCTATGTGACGTTTTATTCATCTTTATCAAAGAGAACAACTGCTCGCACAGACATGTGCTTCCAAACAAAGACAGCGTTCGTGCTGCATGTAAACGGAGCTGGGGCATTGCTTCAGGTATGAAGCGAGTGAACTGTGCGGGACCCACAGAGTTGTACTTTGCTTTTAATGTCCCATTAGACTGCAGTTCTAGCAGATCCATTTTGAATCTGTACAGGTGCAGTTTCCACATTGACGGCAAATGGGTTGCAAAGCAGCTTGAAATTATTTTTCTGTGCTTCAAAGTCACTAAAGCACCATGCGAAGTCAGTGCGGAGCGAACTCAGTTTATCAGCAAAGTGTTGCTTTGGAAACACTGTGACACTGACTTAGTTCAACATTACTTGGAAACAGGGAAAGTGAGACAACTTCAATTGGTGTATTTGTGTCTCCCATAAGTGCAGCTTCATTTGAAATTCCTTCACTGCATCATACATAGCACAGATCATGCGATCCCGCCCCTGGAGCTGGATGTTTAAAACACTGAGACGCGCAGTTATGTCAACCAGAAACGCCAACTTACATTTTCACTTTTCATTCCACAGAACATTGGATTCTTTTCGATTCTCAGACCCGATCGTGCGTTGAATCTTAGGCAAAACAGTTCATATTGGTGCAATACTATCAAATGATGATGAGCACCACTAATAACAGATGGAAGTTAATATGACGATGGATGGTAAGGCAGCGAACTTATAGAATCGTTAGCATGCCGCACAAAAGGCTGAGCGGCATTTCGTCCGTCTTTACTCTCAGAGTTCAAATTCCACTAAGCTTGACTTTGCCTTTCATCCTTTCGGGGCCGGGAGGAGGGGAGGTGACGATTAGATAACATTGGGGTCGAGGTAATCGACTTAATCCCTCCCCGAAATTGCTGGCAGTGTGCCAACATTTGAAACCAATATTGCGTCGGACTTTCGTCCTATCCAGGGTAACAAAAAGTAGGAACTCTTCGTATTTACGTGCCTCATACACCTGGGATAAACTCCGACCTAATTATACCGTTGAGTCGTGACAAAGGTAAAACGGTTACAGCAAAAAAAAAACAGAAACTAATGCCTTATGGGAAGACTGAGGTATTACATATTACCTTTTACCGACAATGTAAGTTTTTTTTTTTAAAAAGCAGCATTCGTAATTAAAAAATAAATACATTTTTGATATTTTCCTCGCTAAACGTTGACAAGGTTGTTGCGTGCAGCGGGTACAGAGATCAAAGTGACAAAGAGATTTATTTTTCTGATAGACAAGCGTGCTTTGAATAATCAACGTCATGGTTACAAAGAGTCAATCCCTATAAATCAAGTTATTTATAATAATTAACAGAGAGTTAATTATTGTTAGCTGAAATAACTTAACGTTCTTTCGGAAAACATCTTTTGTCAAAATTTCACGATTCAGAAAACCTGCACCAAATCCGTTCTGGTTTCGTTTAGCCGTGAAGAGTCCATTACCAAGGTTACTGGTGCATTGCTGACTGTTCATTCTAAATAACAATAAAAGAAATGTGCAAACAATAATGATGATGATGATGATGATGATATTAATAATAATAATAATGTCATCATCATCATCATCATCATCAACATTATTGATAGGTGTAGGCGTGGCTGTGTGGTAATAAGCATACTACCCAGCCACATGGTTCCGGGTTCAGTTTCACTGCGTGGCAATGGGCAAGTGTCTTCTACCATAGCTTCAGGCAAACCAAAGCTTTGCGAGTGGTTGAAGGCTGCGAGCTGGCAGAACCGTTAGCACGCCGGAAAAAGTGTTTAGCGGCATTTTGTCCGTCTTAACGTACTGAGTTCAAATTCCGCCGCGGTTAACTTTATCTTTCCTCCTTCCCAGTTCGATAAAATAAGTACCAGTTGAACACTGGATCAATGTAATTGACTTATTCCCTCCCCGATCTGGGGTGATTTTGTGCTAAAGTTTGAAATCATCAGCATCATCATCATCCTTATTATTATTATTATTATTATTATTATTATTATTATTATTATTATTGCCTTTGCACAGCTTCTAACGCTGGAGATGTACTACAGTCTCAGCTGTTCACTACCAGTGAACTAAGGTAACACCTCTTGTTTTTCGAGCACCTTCCGGAGTATTCGGGCGGTTCCAAGCAATGCTGTTTTCTGCAACGGCTCCACCCTTATTGCAGCCCCAATTTGTTCCATGTACTTCTCAATATTTTTACTCACTGTTCCCAGGGGTCCGACAATTACTTGTACTACTACCACCTTTTTTATCGACCACAACTGCTTAAACTCCCAAATTTTTCTTTCTTCCTCATCGCATACCTTCTTGTGAGCTGGGAATGCTATATTTATGATCCAGCATCGTTTGCTTTCTTTCTCAATTAACACTATGTCTGGTTTCCTATTCTCTATCTCATGGTCGCACTGAATCGTAAAATCTTTGCATTATCATTTTCGATGATGCCTTCGGGTTTATGTTCGTACCACTTCTTTGATCTGTCAAGTCTAAATTATTATTATTATTATTATTATTATTATTATTATTATTATTATTATTATTATTATTATTATTATTATTATTATTATTATTATTATTATTATTTTCATCATTATCATTATTATTATCATTAAAGCGGCAATCTGACAGAATCGTTAGCACGCCGGGCGAAATGCTTAGCGGTATTTCGTCTGCAACTGGGTTCTGAGTTCAAATTCCGCCGAGGTCAACTTTGCCTTTCATCCTTTTGAGGTCGATGAAATAAGAACCAGTTACGCACTGGGGTCGATGTAATCGACTAGCCCCTTTCCCATCAAAATCTTCGAGGCCTTGTGCCTAGAGTAGAAATAATAATAATTATTACTATAATTATTAAGGCGGCAATCTGACAGAAATGCTAAGCATTTCGTCCGTCTTTACGTTCTGATTTCAAATTCCGCTGAGATTGACTTTACGTTTCATCCTATCGGGGTCGATAAAGTAAGAACCAATTGAATACTGGATGGAAGTAATCAATTTACCCCTTCCCATAAAATTGCCGGCCTAGTGCCAAAATTTGTAATCACTATTTTTAGTTAAAATACACTAATACACACTGTTCAGTGAATAAATGTGAAAATAATAATTATGTTTATTGTCACTTTGTATTGTGTTATGAGGGGAATGAATACAGAGATGATGAGAAGGGATATGGAACTGAGGGAATGAGGATGGACTTAGGCGTCTTAATGAAGCCTGAAAAGCATAGATTTACATCAGAGCTGTACCCTGATGAAATCGCTGAAATGTAGAATGTGAGACGGCTGGACCCAGTTGTTATAGCTTGGGGAGCAAAAAGCCCTGAAAAACCACAGAGCGATTTAGGGAAAAGAGAAGCAGGTAAAGCGGTGAAGGACAGCAGGCCCTACTCTCAGAGCAACTCCGCTCACAGTTTTAGATATTGTAGAGGAGGTCACCTTGTGCCAGGTCCTAGAAAAAATCGGTAGAGCAATAGATG
>NC_142930.1:166875327-166890327 GCF_046866305.1 Octopus bimaculoides
CTGGCCTCCACTCTCTCCAGCATTGCTCTGTGCATAATCCCATGGTTTTAACTGTTGCCCAATCATCATTTAGTACGGGTGAAAATGGAGGTCTTCATCCAAAATACGTCTTGCCGATCGATTACCGATGCCAAGTTCAGTGGAATGCCTTCGGGCAGAGCGATTCGGACTGCTAGAAGTAACAGTTGAATTCGTCTCAGTTTAAACTTTAGAATCTTAGGAAAGGATAAAGTGAAATTTGATACTGCAGTATTAGATACCCTTAAATAGATGAGGGGGCCGCGGCTGGAATGAACACTACGCCCGGTCACTTGAATGAAAGAAGTCTAGAGAGAAGAGAGAGTTATTGTTTGTGTGTGTGAGAGAGAGAGAGAGAGATGCTACATCTATCATCACGTGATTCGATGATGCTTGATGTGTCTGTTTGTCCCTTGTATTTTAGAGTGTCTCAGTACAAGTGTCAACGCTTGAAAAGACAGAAGAAAGAGTGGCAGTGTTTAGCTTGCTGTCCATCTCGATATCAAAATACGTTACTAAGTGTCAAAGCTTCAACAAGAAAACTCCATTAGGGCGAGTGTCAAGTCAGAGTGTAACCCGCTTCACAACAGTCGGACTTTGAGAAAATAAGATCAGATTTTAATTTCGATAGAGGAGTTTGACGATAATATTTTTCGGAAATCTGAAATAAAACCGTGACAAATCAGAGATTGGGAGAATGTTTTTTTTTTTAAATGAAAGTATTAACTAACGCTTCAAACATCAAGTGTCTTTCTTTTTAGCCTCTTTCAGAAATTCTGTTTATTGAAAAAAAAAAAAAAAAAAAAAAAAAGAAAGAGAGAAAGAGAAAAAAGAACTTGATAATATCTGTGAAAAGGATGCCATGGAGAAAAAAAGGTTTGGTGAGAAGAATGACTGAAAATTACTTAAAAACATTGTTGTCATCAGGATCCTCAATGAAACCACGAGAAAGTAAAATAATTGAAACAACACAAATATGAAGAATAGAGCGGAAAGAATCATAGCCATGTGCTGAGAAGGATTCTTTGGGTTTGAATAATTCCTCCCTGGAAACATGGGTGTTTTGTTCATCATCCTTAAACAACCCTTATCCAGGGACTTTTTGAGTGGGATGAGCTACTAGATTTGAAGAAAATTCTAAGTGGGCCGCCACCTGCTAGGACATACGCGCATATATGCTTGTGATGCACGCCCCTGGTGAAGCCTTACCAAACGGGTAGTCATGATGGGTATACAGGGCTCCGTATATTTGTACCCAAGCGTCACTTTGACGGCGTGTACTATTCTCTCACTCAACAACAACAACAACGACGATGACTTTGATAATACAGTTCTATATTTGAGAGATGAGGCATTATGTACATTATTTACCTTATTTACATTTGACGGATATTTGTCCTCATTTTGTCTGTTGTTAACACAACGCTTCGGCTGATATACCCTCCAGCCTTCATCAGGTGCATTGGGGAAATTTCAAACCTGGGTTCTCATTTCTAAGGTATTTTTCGATATTATTATTATTATTATTATTATTATTATTATTATTATTATTCAGATCACTGCCTGGAATCGAACTCGGAATCTTAGGGTTAGTAGCCCGCACTCTTAACCACTACGCCATATGCCCGTGGGCATGATTATAATACTTATTATAATTCCTTTATGCTGTCAGCAACTAATTATGAGAGGGACCAGGTACTAAACATGTATGTATGTATGTATGTATTTATGTATGTTATTTTTCTCTATTTAATTCTGAGTTAATTTTGACCGACCACCATATTTGGTAGAAAGGTTGTGAACGAAAGCATCTTGTTTTGTTTATCATCCTTTAAATTTTAAGAAAGTCTTGCAGATCTTTATTGTCCCAGACATCACGGTCATTTCTAATGTATGAATTAAGGATTTGCCTTCTCTCCCCAAATTCAGCCACACTTTTCTCCGGTCGGCATCATATGCCTAACTGTGTGTGTGTTTGTCTCTCTATATGTATGCACGTACGTACATACGTACGTATGTATGCTTGCATACGAGTATGTATGTATGTACGTATGTATGTATGTATGTATGTATGTATGTATATAGGTAGATAGGTAAGTAGGTAGTCACATGTGTATGTATATATGCATTGATATATATGTATACATGTATAATCAGGGAGGGAAGGCGTGTCACTTAGTAGTTAGAGTATTCAGCTCACGATGGTAAGGTCGCGAGTTCGATTCCCGGCGGCGCGCTGTTTCCTTGAGGAAGACACTTTATTTCACTTTGCCCAAGTCCGCTCCGCTGGCAAAGATGAGTTGTACCTGTGATACAAAGCGGGCGGTTCTTGTCACATTCTGTGTACCATACTGAATCTCCCTGAGAACTACGGTAAATGAACACGTGGGGAGCTCAGCCACTTGCATGTTAAATTCACGAATAGGCTTTTCCGTTGATTGGATCAACTGGAACACTCATCGTCGCAACCGACGGAGGGCCAGTTATAGTCAAAGAAAGGTTTATTATTCCACTCACTGAAGTTCTTCCTTTACAATACATTAAGACGGCTGTTTAATACCTTGCCAGATCATCTGAAACATTTAACTGGAGTAGGGGCAGACGTTTTCAAGAAATGCTTTGACCTCCTGCAGCAATATCGAACCAAAAGCCAATCTCCAAAGAATGGCTATGGAAAAGGTTAGAACTGAATCACTTGAAAGCAGAAAAAGACCAGAACAAATGCTTCCATCTAAAACTGGAATAATATAACGTTAACATTTTTCCAAATGGTTCTTCTCTCCTGTCAATTATCACAGCCAGCAAAATCAGATTTAAGACTAATGCACAGCCAATGGTAACAGAGTATTACGGCAGCACATAAACCTACTAAACGCTTAGTTGAAGCGAAACACATTTACTGAATGCTTAATTCTTTTGAAATGTTTCTTTTTTTAAAAATCATTCAATAACATTAACTCATTGTTATTTAAATATTCCGATCTTTCGGCATATTTTATCACGATTACACGAACGTTCTATAAGATAAGAAGTTAAAACAGATAACACACACACACACACACACACACACACACACACACACACAAACGCGCGCGCGCACACTGAGCTTGCCTGATAACTTTCTCAATGCATTGGCGAAGCTCCAGAGAAGCAAGAGATTTAACCAAAATAAAATATCTTTAATAACAACTACGGTACAGTGTAACTTTTATTTCTGACAGTCAACATTAAATCTATCTATCTATCTATCTATCTATCTATCTATCTATCTATCTGTCTGTCTGTCTGTCTGTCTGTCTGTCTGTCTGTCGTGTGTGTGTGTATATATATATATATATAATAACTATAATAATATATCATAATAATAAATAATAATACATATATTCTCCAATTGCTTATATATATTCAATGCAGTGCTCCAGCATGGTCACAATCATATGACTGAAACAAGTAAAAGTATATATATATATATATATATATATATATGTGTGTGTGTGTGTGTGTGTGCACGCGCGCGCGTGTAAGCATATGTCTATGCGTTTGCGACATTCTCAAGCTAATCTCGAATCTAATACTTCACTATATCGCATTGTTTCCCAGCGCGCGCACACACACACACACACACACACACACACACACACTCACACACATATATATACACATACATGTATACACGTATATATGTATTATGTATATACACATTATATATATATACTTGCATACACACACACACGAACACACACATACACACACACGTACACACACACAGCTCAAGATAATCACAGGTACATATGACCTAATTTTGGTCTTCAGAATTATATTTATTGGGGCAAGAATTGTGAGTAATGTAAGTATTTGAGATATGAAGTTCCGCCATATTTAGATTTAATATCAAAATAATAACATAACTATAAATACACGTATGCCAACACACACACACACACACACACACACACACACACACACACACACACACACGTGTTTGTATGCATGTTTATATAGTTTTTGCCTCGGTCTATTCCTTCATTACTTTAATAATAATATATATGTACCAATCAATAACAGTGTATATTTATTAGACCACATTGTGTACCGAATAACATCGTTCTGGTCTGGTGAACTGACAACTTTCTATTATTATATACGAGGCCGCTTGCCACATCAACAATATTAGTAACTCAAAACATATGTAAATATTCGAAGCTGTAACAAATGTTTATTTGATCCAGGCTACCAACGTTTGAATTAGATCAACATTTCAGCATAGATTAACGATTATATTGATTCTCATCATTGATTTCATCCATTTATACCATAGTTTATATCGACAAGAGGTGCGCCGTTGTTTAACCGAAGGTATACCATGATAGAAAACCAATCCATCTGCGACCATCCTGTCTCTTATTGACACTTAGTTTGTCCACAACTCCAAATCGTCCTCCCACGCGAGTGTTTTGAGGGAGATTTAGCTGCTATTGTTGTGTGATAATAATTGTAGTGGAATTGTTTTTGTTGATTAATCGCTGACAAATGTTGATAAAAAAATTATGTTCAAAGGCGTCCCATCTGCGGCCACCCGCCAGTTTTTTTCCTGACAGCCATACAAAAGGTACTTGCTTGGGTCATAAAGAATGCAGTGGAACAAAAAAATCTTCCCAGCCAGCAGAATATTAGAATTCCTGACCCAGGTTCGAATACTTATAGAAGCTGTAGTTGTTTAGTTAATATCTCTATGCCTGTGCATTTACGAAGTTGGTTTGGCAACCGCCTGGTTTCGAGTTCATGCCCATTGCGCGGCATCTTGTATAACTGTCTTCTACTGTAACCCCGCGCCGACAAATTCCTTGTGACTGAATTTGATTGACGGAAACTCCATAAAAACCCATCACGTCCTTGCGTTTGTACGAGTACCGCTTGACAAACGATGTTGGTTTATTTACGCCCACATAGCGTAGAGGTTTGATGAAACGATAGCGACAGAATGCATACCAGCATACTAAACTTAAAACAAGTACTGAGGCGTACTGGCACGTCTAAAACAGGGGTTTCCAAGCAGGGGTCCAAATGATCCTTGAGGGTCCACATAAGATTTTGCTGTTAAAATTTATGTACAATAAATAGGAGCACTCCGTCGGTTGCGACGAGGGTCGCAGCTGATCAGATCAACGGAACAGCTTGCTCGTGAAATTAACGTGCAAGTGGCTGGGCACTCCACAGACACGTGTACCCTTAACGTAGTTCTTAGGGAGATTCAGCGTGATACAGAATGTGACAAAGTCGGCCCTTTGAAATACAGGTACGACTCATTTTTGCCAGCTGAGTGGACTGGAGCAATGTGAAATAAAGTGTCTTGCTCAAGGACACAACCACGTCACCGGAAATTGAACTCACGACCTTACGATCCGAATGCCCTAACCACTAAGCCACGCGCCTTCACTACAATCAATGGGTGTACTTCTAAAATACACAAAATATTTTCACAAATTTTAAATACGATTCTTTGTAATATTAAATTATAAAACTACAATAGGATCTTTTAAGACATCGAGTGGCTATGAGGGTCTCCCTGAGTAAAAGGGGAGCCAAAATGGGTCCAGTAGAAAAAAAATAGTTAGGAACCACTGATTTAAAACCTTCGAGGTGGTGTTCCGACTGATATAAGGAAAAAATAAAAGAATAAAAAGAATTCCAGCAGCAGCAGCAGTGTTATTCGGTAAACCAAGAACTATTAACGATTCTTCTTATTTCCCCATTTCCTCTTTCTAACAATCCAGAAGTGACTCATTCCTATTTATAGAAATGGCCAAAGTGGCATTTTCTAACATAACATTGTCGTCGCTAATGAAAGTGAATCGATCCATCAGAAATAATAAGAGGAATTTTGGAAAAGTACAAACAGGCCTAAAGGCATCCATATTGTAGCTGTTACCATTCTGTCCCTTTCTCAGTGGTTTCTAATCAATAAAATTAATAAGAATTGATTAATTGGAATGTCCATTCAGCTTCGGTATTTCTTTAATTGAATTCAGCAATCGCCGAAGTTTACAGGAATTTAATAAATGTAACTTTAAGGATTAACCTTACATTATTAATTTCAAGTTTTAATATATAATCAAACTAATTTACCTGAATCTTGCATTAATAACTATTATTGTAAGATAAAACGAATTCATTGAGGGAATGACAGAATGATGTACGTATTTTAACACTGTATGATAAAAGAGTAGAGAGAGAAACTTAATATTTTCTTCTCTTGGCACAAGGCCCGAAATTTTTGGGGAAGGGATTCAGTCGATTACATCGACCCCAGTACGAAATTGGTACTTAATTTATCGACCACGAAAGCATGAAAGTAAAAGTCGACCTCGGCAGAATTTGAACTCAGACGAAATACCGCTAAGCATTTCGCCCGGCGTGCTAACGTTTCTGTCAGCTCGCCGCCTTAAAATAGAAATTTAATATTGTCTGCCTTCCTTTACAACTTACATCAGTTTTATTCCCAACTACCTTCTCAACTAAAGAGCTTATACACAGCACGTACGATTTCGAAGTTAAAACTTGCATATGTAATTACTTCAATAAGGAGGTCAGAATAAGACGAAAGACTTGCAAAGGTGTCTCACTAGCCTAGAAAATGATCTTACAATTTTACTCATAAAAATTTCCTTTGATTTTGATGCGTGATTTAAACGTGTGCTTACACACAGCTTATCTGCTTGTGTGCGCATACAGATCAAGATTATGTCTGTTCTATTTTATCATTTGCAAAATACTATTTGTCCCACATTTTTTTAAACCAAACAGTTAAATAGAGTAACTTCAGAAAAAATCCAATTTCAATAGACATTTATTAAAAGAAGATATTGTACACATAATCTATGTGTATGTGTGTAGGTATGTATATATATATATATATATATATATATATATATATATATATATATATATATATATATATATATATATATATATATATATATATATATGTATATATATACACGTGCGGGTATGTGGAGAGAGAACGAATGACTTTCCATGCATTCAAAACCAACCACCATGACAAAAAAAAAAAGAAAAAAAAGAAAAGGAGAAAAGATAATTGAAATCTAGTTATAAAACTTCGAATTCATTGGCAAACATCCTTGAACATAAAAGTATTTTCGAGGGATTCATATGAAAGGTCAAACAACAAATAGGTATCAGGAAGAGAGAAAAGAAAGAAAACACATCACAGCGTATAGAAGCTCACAAGTAACTGATTTTCAAGAGATGCAGTGGGAAATGCTAGAGCGAGCAGGTTAGGGATGAGCGACGAAAATGGCGACAACAAATCATGGAAAAGTGGATGTAACACATCTTTCGTATTCTCCGTTGGTTAATATGGCTCTTCATCGATGGAATTGGTATCTTCCTATATACACTCCCTATTGACAGGCAGGCATAAACACTGGGCACCATCTATCTATCTATCTATCTATCTATCTATCTATCTATCTATCTATCTATCATCATGGACGGACGGTAGACACATCGGCTCCCATGTAAGTTGCATTTTTCACCTCTTAAAAGACCTATTTTGTTTTAAAATTTTGTATAAGTTGTGTATAACACAAAATACTTCGTGAACATATATTTTTCAAATCGGAAATAGCTCTATTTAGAGCCTTATTTCCAAAAATTCAAACATATCTTCCTCGTTCCTAGCCATATTCTTTAAAACGAATATGGCTAAGGTTTTCAACGAGGCCGACTTCCCGCTCCTAATGCCAGAGGCGAAAACACTTAATGCCGTTCCGCATGAACGCAGACAAGTGATGAAGAAGAGCAATGATTCTGAGTCAACTGCTGCTGCCTCAACCACCACCACTACCACCATCACGTGTACAAACTCTGCTGCTACAGCAGTCTTGCCTGCCACCGTCACCAGTGACAACAACAACAACAACGACAAAGACAACAACAACAACAGCAACAACAACGACAACGACACAAATGTCCTTGCTAACACGACCACTGTCCTCACCACTGCTACTACCAGTGACAATAACAACCGCAACAACAACAGGACACCGACCTTCAACACCAACACCACCACTACTTCGACAAACTCTGCCGCCACTACCACCACCTTTGAACCTGGCAGTACCAACACCACTGTCAATACCACCATCAACAACTACAAGACGAACAAGATAAACAACACCACAAACGCCACAAACAACATATCTGCCAGCATCACAAAAACAAATTTTGCCGATGCAACGAAAGAAAAAAGAACAATATTAACATTCACCCAAAAACAAATCAATGACACAAAATCCCTTCTCACGAAAGAAGGTGACACTGTACAAATACACATACCAAAAGCAATTATTGAAAATACAAACAAGAAGCACATATCATACAGACTTATCAACAAGAAAACGAAGCGACCGGAGAGTTTCTCCACCCAAAAAATTGAGATTTGTCTCAAACCGATATGGCCCTTTCAAAGTCATGTTACTTGGGGACGAAAATTTGCCACGGTCCTAGTACGCTTTAAGAGCGAACAGTTAGCGAAGGAATTTTCAACACTCTCTCTCCACACAGATGACTTGGTGATGATACCGAGTTATCTTGGACAGAGAGTGACGAAGGTGACAGTAAAGAATGTCCCTTCACAAGTGGAAACCCAGTGGATAGTAGGTTCTATATGCCTCGAAATGGAGGAGGCAAATATATTAGAAATTGCTACTGCAGAGGAGAAAAACTGGGAAGGGGGAAAAAAAGTCGAAGTCCTCCTCCATATCACTGAAGAGGAGTGCCAAAAGATCCCCACACACATCCAACTGGCAAAGGACCACAAGTTATATGTAGTGGTGGAAGGAAGGCGGCCACGTTGTTATGTATGCGGCAGCGAGGCACACCTCAAGGACAGTTGCCCAACCGCCGCCAACCAAAAAAAGCAACAAGGGCAACCACCAAAACCCGGAAAAAAAACCCTACTACCAACACCACCATCAACAATCAAAACAAGAGAAACACAAGCAACACTGGCAACTGAGAAGACAACAGCATCTGCAAAAACAACAAGTGAGGAAGCAGGGGAAAAGAAAGAAAATTCCAAGACTGTTTCCCCCTCCCCCACATCACACACACCTCACACAAATAACAAGCCATCAGCACCAACAAAAACAGCAACACAACCACTCACACAAGCACACACAGACGCTCACAATTTGCCCCTACCCCCTTCCGATTCCTCAGAACCTTCGTCGGAAGATGAAAGTAATGAGGAATGGCAAATAGCCCAGAAAGGAAGGAGGAAGAGGAGCAAGAAAAGAAAAGCAAACACAAACAAAGCAGGGAGATACACAACTCCCGAAAACACTCCAGACACCAACACAAGCACACACAACTACAACACAAGCAACAAAACCCCAAAAGCAAGTACACACACAATGCTCACTGCCATCAACACAAAAAACTCAGAGTTGATGGAATACATCAACACAAAAACAAACATAACAAACGAAGACATAAAAACCAGCAACCACCCATACACAACACCGCCAGAACACATCAAAATACTACACATAACACCAACCCTGCACCACACACTAAAATCTATTTTTCCAAAGGCAGTTGGCAAATGCCAAAAATACCTGGCGAAAAAACTATATAGTGATCTCCTCGAAGAAAACCCGAAGGAGGAGACACAAAAACTCTCAAACGGTAAGTGACTCTCTTTATAAAACTTTAACACTCAAATCAAAATGATGCTCAAGATTGGTTGTGTAAATGCGCGTGGCTTGGGGTCCCCTTGGAAACAAGGGTACCTCCTAAATGACATAAAGTCACATAAACTAGAAATCATAGCCATAAGCGAGACCAGACTCCATGATACGCGGGCCCTATCGTCCATGTTTGGCAGACAGTTTAACATTTATTTTTCTCCCTGTCTGCCGAGAATGGGCGGTAGTGGCACGGCGGTACTCTTTCGCAAGAGTCTGGATCTCGAAGTAAAGACAGTATTCATAGACCCGGAGGGTAGATTGGTTGTTCTGGATGTCGATGGCAGCGATGGGTGTGCTTTTCGACTCATATCAGTATACGCACCACCTTTAACAGGTAGGCCGGATTTCTTTCGACGTCTAGAAGTATTCCTAGGAACGTCTCGTCCTTTACTTTTAGTGGGGGATTGGAATGCTACCTTGGACACGCATCTAGACTATGTTGGCAGAGATAGGAATAGACGGGGATGCAAATGCCTCAAAGACCTGCTCAGACGCTTTCAACTGTCTGACAGGTACCGACTCGATTACCCGAATGCGCCAATGTGGACATGGACAAACCGCATCGGGTCGTCGAGATCGTATCTAGATAGAATACTGTGTAGGAGAGTAGATAGAGATAGCATAGGGTGTCCACAATTTCACATAGTCAGCTACACGGATCACAAACTTGTGACGTGTACGCTAGACTTAGATAAGACACATAGGCAGGGCTCCGGTTACTGGAAACTAAACGCGTCTTTCCCGTCGAGACCAGTTTTCAGAGACCGGATTAGCACGTTAGTAAAGAGGGCTTTGACAGGAGCCATCATCAATAACAAATGGTGGTTTGCCCTCAAGAGAGCAATAAAAGCAGAAGCGGTTAGGTATAGCAAAGCACTAGCCATAGACAGAAACAGAGTAGAGGGTGAACTAGTTAAGAAGCTAGAAGAGGCAATTAGAAGTGGCATCGCATCCGACGTTTTGGCGGCGAGGTTGGCCCTTGACCAACACTTCAACGCCAAACACGAAGGGTGCGTTGTCAGGGCTAGGATGCGTGCTCTAAGAAACGAAGGTGTTGGAGCCGCACGAGAGGCCCGGGTGGCGGAGGCGCAACAGGGCAACAAAGCCACCATTCGGTCTCTGGTGGACGAACAGGGGCGCGAACTGCTCGAGCCAAGCAAAATGTGTGAGGCCTTTCAGCGGCACTTTGCTCGACTGTTTGGGACGAATGGCGAGCGAGAACGCAGGGTGGACTTCAGTGCCTACCTGCACAGCCTGCCACGACTCTCGGCAAGAGAGGCGGAGTGCTGCGAAGGTGCCATCACGGCGGCGGAAGTGAGGGACGCGATGGCGGGATGCTCGAGGGACAAATCTCCGGGTTTGGATGGTCTGCCCTACGAGCTTTACAACTGTAAGCCAGACTTGTTTGGAGACGTCTTGGTGGCGGTGTACTGCAACTGGCAGCAAAACGGGAGCATTCCCGGTTTTGTGAGTCGAGGAGCCGTAACGCTGCTGAAGAAAGATCCAAACAAGGGGGACGTCATAGATAACTTTAGGCCCATCACTCTGCTCAATGCAGACTTGAAAATTTTGGCCAAGGTGTTAGCCAAGCGGTTGGCGCTTGTCATCGAGAAACTGATCGGCAAGGCGCAAACGTGCGCGGTGCCGGGCAGGAGCATCCATGACAACCTCCATCTGATGCGCTACATCATAGAGAGGGTAGTTAAGGAACCTGGCATGGGTGGGGCCCTGATCAATTTAGATCAATCGAAAGCTTTCGATAGGGTAGACCATCAATACTTGGAGGCTGTCCTCATAGCAGCCGGCTTCGGTCCCATTTTCCGCGGCTGGATGGCTGCCTTGTACAGAGGCATCCGTTCGGTAGTTCGCGTCAATGGGCATCTATCAAGACCCTTCGACATTGCACGTTCGGTCCGTCAGGGATGCCCCCTCTCGTCGCTTCTGTACGTGTTGACTCTCGAGCCACTACTGCGGAAGCTGGCGACGCTGAGGGGCATCCCGCGAGAGTTGGGATGCGGGACGAGCGTGTCGGCATACGCGGACGACGTCACCGTCATAGTGTCTAGCCAAAAGCACATCGAGCTTGTCGGCGAGACACTGAGAGACTACGAAGCGGTAACGGGAGCGAAAATCAACCGGGATAAGTCAGTGGGCTTGCGGCTCGGCACCTGGAGAAGCAACCCCATGCCGTCAAGTAGCGCCTCCGTCGTGGGACGTTGGACTGACGGTCCGGTTGAGATGCTCGGGGTCTGGTTTGGTCCAGACCTCCAAACGGAGAAGAACTGGGACGAGATAACGAGAAGGGTGGCCACTCTAGCCCGGCAATGGGCCGAGAGGAAGCTTTCCCTGAAAGGTCGGGCGGAGGTGGCGAACACGTACATCGCGTCCGTCATCTACTACCGCCTGACCGTCGTTCCTTGTCCCGACCCTACCATCACCAAACTGGAGCGCATCCTCTTCCGCTTCTTGTGGAAAGGAAGCGTTCCGATGGTTAGGCGATCCGTTTGCTGCCAACACCCGTTAAAAGGAGGACTGGGCATGCCGTGGTTGATGATGCGCAGACACGCGCTGAGACTGCGACATCTCCGGCTCTACGTAGACAGCGGTGAACAGGTGTGGTCACCGTTTGTGCGGCGCGCTTTCCCGCAGCTCGTCTCCATGACCGAACTGCAGTCATGGATCAAGAAGAGGCCGAGGAAGGGCGAATGGCACCGCGAGTGTCGCGCTGCTCTTCGGCAACTCCAACAACCCGGGTCAACCTTGAGCGACTGCATCACAACTAACGCATTCTATAGTGGATTAGTGGAGGGAAGGTACGACGACGATCTCGGGGCGAACCTGGGCGTCGACGAGGAATACCTGACCCGCCTGTTTAAGACGACCTTCGGGCCGGGACCTATGGACAACTTCCAGAGATCCCTGGCCTGGCAGTGCTATCGAGAAGCACTACCCGTTCGGGATAAGCTCTACAGGCATGGCTCGAGAAACACGGGGCCGACCTGTCCGAGATGCCGGCAGAGCGACGAAACCGTTCTGCACGCACTCGTACAGTGTCCCACCATTTCCGAGCTGTGGGCTTACGTCGAACAACTGCTATCGCGTGTGGGACGAGTCGGTCTATCAGCCGAGTCTATCGTGAATATTGTCGCGCCTCCTTCCTTTAAACGGGAAGGAAGAGCTATTTTCATCGTACTTGTGGCTATGGCGAAAGAATGTGTATGGTGGACGCGTCTGAAAGGTCTAGAGACAAAGACTTTCCTCTCTGGGCAATCTCTCATCAACTTCTTCAAGTATCACCTGAAGAGGAAGTTGAGAGTAGAAAGGGAAGTCTTGTCTAGTGAATGCTTCAAAAAAAGATGGGTGAATGTAGCAAGGATGGCACGTGTGAACGACGGAGCCATCTTGAGCATAACCCTATGAACAAGAAAAAAAAAAATAAAACAAAAAGGCAAAAGAGAGTCACTTACTGTTATAGTTTCTTCAATGAGAATATTGACCAAGGTTACCGTGGTCTTTTCCGTGGGCTTTTCCTTCCACGGCTAAACCTAAACTGTCCTCCCCTCTTTTTACACGAGAACATTACTGTGTGATACACGATCCCTATTGATCGGCCTTTCCTTTTCTTTTTTTTTCGATCCCTTTTGATCGAACTGCCCCTTTTTCCCTTCCTACGATCCCTTTTGATCGACACCACCAATTTTTTTTTTTTTTTTTTTTTTTTTCCTTCCTTCCCCCTCCCAAAAAGAAAAGCTCTACATTGTATTTGTCCCATCTTCGTTGAGCCCTGTGTGGCTAATAAAAGAAATGTATCTATCTATCTATCTATCTATCTATCTAATTGTCTGTCTATCTATCTATCTAATTGTCTGTCTATCTATCTATCTAATTGTCTGTCTATCTATCTATCTATCTATCTATCTATCTATCTATCTATCTATCTATCTATCTATCTATATATCCCGACCCTACCATCACCAAACTGGAACGCATACTCTTCCGCTTCTTGTGGAAGGGAAGCGTTCCGATGGTTAGGCGATCCATTTGCTGTCAACAGCCGCTAAATGGAGGGCTGGGTATGCCGTGGTTGATGATGCGCAGACATGCGCTGAGACTGCGACATCTCCGGCGCTTCATAGACGACGGTGAACAGGTGTGGTCGCCGTTTGTGCGGCGCGCTTTCCCGCAGCTCGTCTCCTTAGCCGAACTGCAGTCGTGGATTAAACAGAGACCTAGGCTCGGCGAATGGCACCGCGAGTGTCACGTTGCTCTCAAGCAACTCTGCCGTCCGGGACCAATCTTGTGCAACTTTGATTCCACAAAAGCGTTCTATAGAGGATTAGTGGAGGGGAGGTGCGACGACGATCTCGGGCAGAATCTGGGCGTCGAGGAGGAACACCTGACCTGGCAGTGTTATCGAGAAGCATTACCCGTTCGGGATAAGCTGTACAGGCACGGTTCGAGACACACCAGACCGACCTGCCCGAGATGCGGTCAGAGCGACGAAACCGTTCTGCACGCACTCGTGCAGTGTCCAAAGATTTCCGACCTGTGGGCTTATGCCGAACGGCTGCTGTCACGTGTGGGACGAGTCCGCTTGTCAGCCGAGTCTATTGTGCAAATTGCTCCACCACCGTCCCTCAACAGGGAAGGCGAGGCAGTGTTCATCATACTGGTGGCCATGGTGAAAGAATGTGTGTGGTGGACCCGAGCGAAAGGATTAGAAACGAAAACTTACCTCTCTGGCCAATCGCTCATCAACTTTTTCAAGTATCACTTGAAAAGGAAGGTGAGAATGGAGAGACAGTTTTTGTCTCGTAAAAGTTTCATTAAAAGGTGGGTGAATGTAGCAAAGATGGTGCGTGCGAGTGACGATACCTCTTTGAGCATGATCCTATAAATCGAGAAAAAAAAAAAGAGAGAGAGAGCACTTTCCTCTCATGTGTCTATTCCCTGCTGAGGTTACCATGGTCTTTTCCGTAGGCTTTTCTCTCCATGGATAAACCTAATGTTAACCCATTTTACACAATTGACATTTTCTGTGATATACGATAGCCATTTTTTTTTTGCCCCTACCGATCCCTTTTGATCGGATTTG
This sequence comes from Octopus bimaculoides, assembly GCF_046866305.1. Lineage (NCBI taxonomy): Eukaryota > Metazoa > Mollusca > Cephalopoda > Octopoda > Octopodidae > Octopus > Octopus bimaculoides. Next base: position 166,890,217 of record NC_142930.1, read on the forward strand.
TTAATTTTTATTTTACCTTTTTTTAAATTTTTTTTTAAGAAAAGCTCTACAATTGTATTTGTCCCCTCTGTGTTCAGCCCTGTGTGGCTAATAAAAGAAAGTTATCTATCT